>NC_142795.1:94293700-94562886 GCF_049724085.1 Artemia sp. Qi Xiang Cuo | reverse complement strand
TCGAATCGTCTGAATTTGTCAGTCAAAATGTCGATACGATAGTCATTTTTTAACGTCGTAACATTCCAAGTTCCAATTTTCATGTTCTTTAAATCATTGAAATTATTTTCGCCTCAGGTAAAGCAATGGTCCCGGATACCAGTGCAGGATGGAAATCACATATCTTCTTAAGTCTACACCGAAGTCCTTAAGCCGGCTTAGAACCGGACAGCAAGAAGTCCCTGTGACCTCCAGTATGAATGAAGGCTTTGTGCAATCTTGGGCCCATCTTGGTCACAACATGGTTTTCAGCACTTGGTGATGCTCTTCTATCAACAAGAGTCAAAATCCTGCTCAGACATTCCCAAGCCTATTACTTCCAGCTCATTGTATATTCATGCCTACAAACATTATGCTACTATGGGGAGGCAGCCCATAATAGATAAATAAGCTAGGAAAAGGTTTTTCAGCCCAAAGACGCCCATCAAAACATACCAAGCCCAGAAGAATTGTCCATTAGTCAGAATCCCCTGCAAATGCTGTGTCGTTTACTAGGCTATAGTTTCCTCGAGGGGCGCCACTCCTCAAGTGGGAATAGAGTTGACCGCAAGGTCCCCAGTCTTGCAGGTACCCCGAAAAGGTCGAGGCAACCCTTTGCAGAGGCCGTTGTCCATTGATCTGGATCTTACGCCCTGCCACAGTTGTCCTCCTATAGAGGATCCTCCCGTGATGGTGTTTTGCATCACCATGCAATTTAACCCATTGCTGGGAGAAAGTTTGCAACTCATGGGACTTGTGGACAAACCAGTGGGTCCTTTTGAGCGTACATTTCAGGGGCCTTCTTCCTCCTCCACCTGTATTTATGACCCCGGGCGAGGGTGTCCCAGATTCTATTATGGACCCCCAGGGACAAGGTCCCCCTTGGTCCGTGCCTCCTATTGAGGTACCAAAACACGCAAAATACTTATAAATATATATAACTCACTGAATATATCAGTTATATACAGAAATATAGAAGTCACTGAAATATTTAACCTACTACTTATAAATACATATAACTCACTGAATATATAAGTTATATACAGAAATATAGAACTCACTGACATATTTAACCTACTACTTATAAATATATATAACTCACTGAATATATAAGTTATATACAGAAATATATAACTTACTGACATATTTAACCTAATACTTATAAATATATATAACTCACAGAATATATAAGTTATATACAGAAATATATAACTTACTGACATATTTAACCTACTACTTATAAATATATATAAATCACTGAATATACAAGTCATACACAGAAATATATAACTTACTGACATATTTAACCTATTACTTATAAATATATATAACTAACTGAATATATAAGTTATATACAGAAATATATAACTTACTGACATATTTAACCTATTACTTATAAATATATATAACTAACTGAATATATAAGTTACATAAAGAAATATATAACTTACTGACATATTTAACCTACTACTTATAAATATATATAACTAACTGAATATATAAGTTACATACAGAAATATATAACTTACTGACATATTTAACCTACTACTTATAAATATATATAACTAACTGAATATATAAGTTATGTATAGAAATATATAACTTATTGACATATTTAACCTACTACTTATAAATATATATAACTAACTGAATATATAAGTTATATACAGAAATATATAACTTACTGACATATTTAACCTACTACTTATAAATATATATAACTAACTGAATATATAAGTTATATACAGAAATATGTAACTTACTGACATATTTAACCTACTACCAGAAACTTATAGAATATACACAAATGGACTTAGATCGATATGCAAAAAAGGTAAGCAAATAAAAACAACTACATTAGATAAGCCTCCAAAGGTTCTCTTTTTTATTTTATCCGAATTTGAGCTAGACGAAATAAACCCTTCAACTTTAAAAGGGATATATGTAGTAGGCAATATCTTTTCATAGAATAAAAATAAGGGAAGATATATCATCCAATCAATGTATAAAGAAAAATAATAAAAAAAAAAAAAAAAAAATACTTCCTCTAGTTGACCTGAAATGGAAAACTTGATACCATTCACAAAAAAATCTGTTTACTTTCTTTGATAGCTTGGATACACCTACGCTATTTTGATTTGGTTAAATTTTAAGAGCAGAAATAGCCCAGAAAGTTTTAATATAATACCCTCAGTTGTTCTTGGGATACTGATGAGATGCCTAATTGGGAATTAGCATTAACACAGTGCATTTTGATTTAATCTTAAGGCAACATTTAGTTTTTAATCATAATGGACAAATGGAAGGATGGGCGTGGGAGGGGGATTAATTGCCCTCCAATCACTTTCCACTATTAAAAAGGGCATCAGCCCATTCTATTTTCAATTGAAAGAGACCTTTTCGAACTTACTATGACAACTCCTTCGATACGAAGTGCCCTGGTCTAAACAACAACAACAACAAAATAATACATTATACCCATATCGATCTTTACTATAATTAAATAAAAAAAAACAAGTTTTTTTTAACTGAAATTCAGGAACGACGTTAAAAATTAAAACGAACAGAAATTATTCCGTATATGAAAGGGGCTGTCCCCTCCTCAACGCCTCGCTCTTTACGCAAAAAGTTTTTATTGTTTAAAAAGAATAGAATTGTGACAAAGTCAAATTTTAGCGTAAAGAGGGAGGCGTTGAGGAGGGGACACCCACTTTCATATTCGGAATAATTTCTGTTCGTTTTAAGTTTTAACGTCGTTCCTTACTTTCAGTTAAAAAAAAAACTTGTTTTTTTTATTTAATTTTTGAACATTTTTGAATTAATGTAGGTTTTGATTTTGGCTCACCGTACATGAGTAATTAAAACAAAGTTTGAATATTAATTTTACTTCTATTTGGTTAAATGGCTTATTCGAAACTTGTTTAATTTTCGTAAGAAATTAAGAACGTTTTTATTAGTAATAAATATACGTAACTTACGAATTAACTTACGTAACGAACTTCTATATTCAAATATTTTTAATTTGTATATTAGAGGATTCGCCTCCTAGCCAATACCTTGCTCTTTAAGCTAAAGTTTGAATTTTTTTTCCAATTCTTTAAAAATGACCCCTTAATCACAAAGGCCGATAATTTGAATATATAGCTCTTATGAAAGTTTAAAAAATCTTTGGCTTAAAGAGGGATGTATTGACTAGGGGGTGAACCCAATCATATACGTATTATTTTCTGTTCGTTTTAAGTTTTGATGTTGCTCATTAATTTCAGTTGAAAAACTTGTTTTTTAAAAAATCTAATTTGTAATCTTTTTTTTTAAATAATGATGGGAAATCCGGCCCCCCCTTCAAAGCAATGTCCTTTTCCCCATGACCACTCCCTTCATGGAAAGATCCTCCCACATAAACCTCGACACACACCCTCCCCCCCCCACTACCCGAAAAAATCCCCCCTGAAAACGTCTGTATCCATACCAATAATCAATACTAAATGTTAATATTGGGTAAAGTTCATAACTTTAGGCCCACCCCCAGGGAATTTCGGGGGAATAAGTCATCCTTAAAGACATAGTTATCATATTTTCGACCTTGCTTAACGAAATGGCTATCTCAAAATTTTGATCGGTTGACTTTGGGAAAACAATGAGCATGGGAGGGGCCTAGTTGCCTTCCATTTTTTTTGGTCACTTAAAAGGGCAGTAGAACTTTTAATTTCCATTCCAATGAGCCCTCCCACAATATTCTACGACCACTGGGTCGATACAATCACCTCTGAAATAAAAAAACAAAAACAAATAAACATGTATCCGTTTTCTTTCTTCTGGCAAAAAATGCAAAATTCCACATTTTTGTAGACGGGAGCTTGAAACCTCTGCAGTAGGGTTCTCTGATACCCTGAATATGATGGTGTGATTTTCATCAAGTTTCCATGACTTTTAAGGGGTATTCCCCTCCTTTTTCAAAAATCAGCCAAATTTTCTCAGGTGCGTAACTTTTGATGGGTAGAACTAAACTTGATGAAACTTATATATTTGAAATAAACATTAAAATCTGATTCTCTTGATGTATCTACTGGTATCAAAATTCTTTTTTCTAGAGTTTTGGTTACCATTGAGCTGGGTCATTACCACGAACTGTTTGAAAATGTCAAGCCTTCCAATCACTTTCGACTATATAGAAAAATTACATCAATCACATTAAACTTATTTCCAAAATTAAGGCTCTTTACAAATTTTCTCAGACTTCTGACCTATATAGATCGTTTTTTTATGCAAGAATATAATACCAAGGTACCAATTTTCACGAAAAAATATGGAGCCGTTTTCGAAAAAAAATACATAATTATATACATAAATATATAAAAAATTATTGCTCATTTATAAAGATAGTATATGGTATCAACTGAGAAGGCAAAACTCTGCTAGAAGGCAAAAAGCTGAAAATCAAAGGATTTTCGAACTATGAGTAGGATATTGGAGGCCACGGCCATAACAGCAGTCAAGTATGGCTCAGAAACGGGGGTGATTCGAAGGACTAAGGATGATTTACTCAATATTTTCTAGAACAATTGCATAAGGAAGTTGTAGTAGCACTTTTGATCCTCTGTATATCTGATGATAAACCAAAGAAAGATTTATGTCAATCAAATTTTCAAGGGGTACAGTCAGGGACATATCCAGGATTTTGTTTATGGGGGGGGGGGGGTTACAAAAAAATTTAAAAAATACGTGACAAAGTTGGGTAAAATCCCATTACATGGGCCTCTCGGCTTAATCACTATAGACTGGCAATGATAAAATTTGTCTTGTGACGTCTTAACTGTTGTAGAGCAGGCAATGATAGCAAGGTTTTCATTGCGTATACGATATTAAACTGTTTTATTTTGGATTTTCGGGGAGGGGGGGGGGAGGAATCAAGGCTAAAATACGTGTTCAACACATGCTAAAATTTACCCCCACCCCCCTAAGTTGTATATTTATGACCCAAATTCGTTTATAAATTAACATGGATTCAAACTATTTTATTTTATTCATCAGCGTTAAACAAACTTGACTTTTTTGAGAGGCCTATATAATGGGATTGTACCCAAATTTGTTTATATTTATATACATTTTTGTTACGGTTTTACGAGTCAGACAAAACATCTATTTTTTTGGGGGGGAGGCTCAAGCCTTGAACCCGCTCCCTAGATGCAGCCTTGGGTACGGTGAAAGAAATTTTTAAGAAAGCATAGTGACGTTGTACAGACAAAGAAGGATTGGCTGGCCAAAATTTTGCTTTTTGGTAATCCAACTGGGGCCATACGAAGAGCAAGGTCTCCTTAAATGAGTCGGGAAGAGGTCATAATATGCGATAATAATAATCTATATTTAAAAGCCAATTAAAGCCATATACAAAAAGACAAATACTAAAGAAAAATTACACTTCATTTGACATCCTTCCCATCAATACAAAATTTCCTACTGCCACAATATAACGGGGAGTCATATACCGCATTAACTCACAAAGCAGCCTATCTTCCCCCTCCTGGATAATTAATCCCCTTAAATGAGAGAGTTGCTTACACCGGAGGAGGAAATGGCCCAACCCATAATCATTTTCCCCACATCTCAAGCAACTACACCCGGCCTCTGAACCTTCCCTCATTTTCCTTACAACCTTAGCATAAATTGGAAAACAATTTGATCGAATCTGAATCCAAATCCTCAGATATTTAATGGGCAATCCCAGCTTGAAATAAAACTCCTAACCAAAATTCTCTTTTACTTCTCTATACAAAGTAAGACTCGGAGATTTGTATACAGCTGCTTGCCATAATTGCACTTCTTGGTCTTCAAGTCTTGCACTAAATTCCTTGAAGAACTTTTCATGATCTTCTGGCCCTTTTCCCTTCTCCTACAAACTTGAAAATCCATTCCCTTCTAATATCTTTTTGATTTGTGCTGTCCATGATGTTTGAGGGGCCTTCTTCCTCCTCCGCCTGTATTTATGACCCCGGGCGAGGGTGTCCCAGATTCTATTATGGAACCCCAGGGACAAGGTCCCCCTTGGTCCGTGCCTCCTATTGAGGTACCAAAACACGCAAAATACTTATAAATATATATAACTCACTGAATATATCAGTTAACCTAATACATATTTAACCTAATACTTATAAATATGTATAACTCACTGAATATATAAGTTATATACAGAAATATATAACTTACTGACATATTTAACCTACTACTTATAAATATATATAAATCACTGAATATACAAGTCATACACAGAAATATATAACTTACTGACATATTTAACCTACTACTTATAAATATATATATAACTAACTGAATATATAAGTTATATACAGAAATATATAACTTACTGACATATTTAACCTATTACTTATAAATATATATAACTAACTGAATATATAAGTTATATACAGAAATATATAACGTACTGACATATTTAACCTACTACTTATAAATATATATAACTAACTGAATATATAAGTTACATACAGAAATATATAACTTACTGACATATTTAACCTACTACTTATAAATATATATAACTAACTGAATATATAAGTTATATATAGAAATATATAACTTATTGACATATTTAACCTACTACTTATAAATATATATAACTAACTGAATATATAAGTTATATGCAGAAATATATAACTTACTGACATATTTAACCTACTACTTATAAATATATATAACTAACTGAATATATAAGTTATATACAGAAATATATAACTTACTGACATATTTAACCTACTACCAGAAGCTTAAAGAATATACACAAATGGACTTAGATCGATATGCAAAAAAGGTAAGCAAATAAAAACAACTACATTAGATAAGCCTCCAAAGGTTCTCTTTTTTATTTTATCCGAATTTGAGCTAGACGAAATAAACCCTTCAACTTTAAAAGGGATATATGTAGTAGGCAATATCTTTTCATAGAATAAAAATAAGGGAATATATATCATCCAATCAATGTATAAAGAAAAATAATAATAAAAAAAAAAAAAAAATACTTCCTCTAGTTGACCTGAAATGGAAAACTTGATACCATTCGCAAAAAAATCTGTTTACTTTCTTTGATAGCTTGGATACACCTACGCTATTTTGATTTGGTTAAATTTTAAGAGCAGAAATAGCCCAAAAAGTTTTAATATAATACCCTCAGTTGTTCTTGGGATACTGATGAGATGCCTGATTGGGAATTAGCATTAAGACAGTGCATTTTGATTTAATCTTAAGGCAACATTTAGTTTTTAAACATAAAGGACAAATGAAAGGATGGGCGTGGGAGGAGGATTAGTTGTCCTCCAATAACTTTCCACTATTAAAAAGGGCATCAGCCCATTCTATTTTCAATTGAAAGAGACCTTTTCGAACTTACTATGACAACTCCTTCAATACAAAGTGCCCTGGTCTAAACAACAACAACAACAAAATAATACATTATACCCACATCGATCTTTACTATAATTAAATAAAAAAAACAAGTTTTTTTTAACTGAAATTAAGGAACGACGTTAAAAATTAAAACGAACAGAAATTATTCCGTATATGAAAGTGGCAGTCCCCTCCTCAACACCTCGCTCTTTCCGATAAAGTTTTTTTTGTTTAAAAAGAATAGAATTGTGACAAAGTAAAATTTTAGTGTAAAGAGCGAGGCGTTGAGGAGGGGACATCCACTTTCATGTACGGATTAATTTCTGTTCGTTTTAAGTTTTAACGCCGTTCCTTACTTTCAGTTAAAAAAAAACTTGTTTTTTTTTATTTAATTTTTGAACGTTTCTGAATTAATGAAGGTTTTGATTTTGGCTCACCGTACATGAGCAATTAAAACAAAATTTGTATATTAATTTTACTTGTATTTGGTTAAATGGCTTATTCGACACTTGTTTAATTTTCGTAAAAAATTAAGAACGTTTTTATTAGTAATAAATATACGTAACTTACGAATTAACTTACGCAACGAACTTCTATATTCAAATATTTTTAATTTATATATTAGAGGATTCACCTCCTAGCCAATACCTTGCTCTTTGAGCTAAAGTTTGAATTTTGTTCCAATTCTTTAAAAATGACCCCTTAATCACAAAGGCCGATAATTTGAATATATAGCTCTTATGAAAGTACAAAAAAATCTTTGGCTTAAAGAGGGATGTATTGACTAGGGGGTGAACCCAATCATATACGTATTATTTTCTGTTCGTTTTAAGTTTTGATGTTGCTCCTTAATTTCAGTTGAAAAACTTGTTTTTTTAAAAATCTAATTTCTAATCTTTTTTTTTAAATAATGCTGGGAAATCCGGCACCCCCTTCAAAGCAATGTCCTTTCCCCAATGAAAACTCCCTTCATGGAAAGATCCTCCCACATAAACCTCGACACACCCCCTCCCCCCATCCCTCCCCCACAAAATCCCCCCTGAAAAAGTCTGTATACTTCCCCCTACTCAAAACTATATGGTAATATTTGGTAAAGTTAATAACTTTAGGCCCTCCCCCAGGGAATTTTGGGGGATTAATTCATCCTAAAAGACATAGTTATCATATTTTCGACCATGCTTAACGAAATGGCTATCTGAAAATTTTGATCGGTTGACTTTGGGAAAACAATGAGCATGGGAGGGGCCTAGTTGCCCTCCATTTTTTTGGTCACTTAAAAGAGCAGTAGTACTTTTAATTTCCATTCCAATGAGCCCTCCCACAATATTCTACGACCACTGGGTCGATACAATCACCTCTGAAAAAAAAAAAAAAAAAACAAATAAACATGTAGGCCTATCCGTTTTCTTTCTTCTGGCAAAAAATGCAAAATTCCACATTTTTGTAGATGGGTGCTTGAAACCTCTGCAGTAGGGTTCTCTGATACCCTGAATATGATGGTGTGATTTTCATGAAGTTTCCATGACTTTTAAGGGGTATTCCCCCCCTTTTTCAAAAATCAGCCAAATTTTCTCAGGTGCGTAACTTTTGATGGGTAGAAATAAACTTGATGAAACTTATATATTTGAAATAAACATTAAAATCTGATTCTTTTGATGTATCTACTGGTATCAAAATTCTGTTTTCTAGACTTTTGGTTACCATTGAGCCGGGTCATTACCACGAACTGTTTGAAAATGTCAAGCCTTCCAATCACTTTCGACTATATAGAAAAATGACATCAATCACATTAAACTTATTTCCAAAATTAAGGCTCTTTACAAATTTTCTCATACTTCTGACCTATATAGATCGTTTTTTTATGCAAGAATATAATACCAAGGTACCAATTTTCACGAAAAAATATGAAGCCGTTTTCGAAAAAAAATACATAATTATATACATAAATATATAAACAATTATTGCTCATTTATAAAGATAGTATATGGTATCAACTGAGAAGGCAAAACTCTGCTAGAAGGCAAAAAGCTGAAAATCAAAGGATTTTCGAACTATGAGTAGGATATTGGAGGCCACGGCAATAACAGCAGTCAAGTATGGCTCAGAAACGGGGGTGATTCGAAGTACTAAGGATGATTTACTCAATATTTTCTTGAACAATTGCATAAGGAAGTTGTAGTAGCACTTTTGATCCTCTGTATATCTGATGATAAACCAAAGAAAGATTTATGTCAATCAAATTTTCAAGGGGTACAGTCAGGGACATATCCAGGATTTTGTTTAAGGGGGGGGGGTGGTTACAAAAAAACTGAAAAAATACGTGACAAAGTTGGGTACAATCCCATTACATGGGCCTCTCGGCTTAATCACTATAGACTGGCAATGATAAAATTCGTCTTGTGACGTCTTAACTGTTGTAGAGCAGGCAATGATAGCAAGGTTTTCATTGCGTATACGATATTAAACTGTTTTATTTTTGATTTTAGGGGAGGGGGGAGGAAACTAGATTAGGTTACGTGTTTAATATATGCTATGCTTTACCCCCCACCCCCCTAATATGCAAATATATACCCCAAACTTTTTTATAAAATATTACGTATTCAAACTATTTTATTTTATTTCATCAGAATTAACCAAACTTTACTTTTTAGACAGGCCCATATTAAGGGATTGTACCCTAATTTGTTTATATTTATATACAATTTTGTTACGGTTTTACGAGTCAGACAAAAGATTTTTTTTTTGGGGGGGGGGGGCTCAAGCCTTAACCCTGCTCCCTAGATCCAGCCTTGGGTACAGTGAAAGAAATTTTTAAGAAAGCATAGTGACGTTGTAAAGACAAAGAAGGATTGGCTGGCCAAAATTTTGCTTTTTGGTAATCCAACTGGGGCCATACGAAGAGCAAGGTCTCCTTAAATGAGTTGGGAAGAGGTCATAATATGCGATAATAATAATCTGTATTTAAAATCCAATTAAAGCCATATACAAAAAGACAAATACTAAAGAAAAATTACACTTCATTTGACATCCTTCCCATCAATACAAAATTTCCTACTGCCACAATATAATGGGAAGTCCTAGAACTCATTAACTCACAGAGCAGCCTATCTTCCCCCTCCTGGATAATTAATCCCCTTAAATGAGAGAGTTGCTTACACCGGAGGAGGAAATGGTCCAACCCATAATCATTTTCCCCACATCTCAAGCAACTACACCCGGCCTCTGAACCTTCCCTCATTTTCCTTACAACCTTAGCATAAATTGGAAGACAATTTGCTCGAATCTGAATCCAAATCCTCAGATATTTAATGGGCAATCCCAGCTTGAAATAAAACTCCTGACCAAAATTCTCTTTTACTTCTCTATACAAAGTAAGACTCGGAGATTTGTATACAGCTGCTTGCCATAATTGCACTTCTTGGTCTTCAAGTCTTGCACTAAATTCCTTGAAGAACTTTTCATGATCTGCTGGCCCTTTTCCCTTCTCCCACGAACTTGAAAATCCATTCCCTTCTAATATCCTTTTGATTTGTGCTGTCCATGATGTTTTGTTATACTGAAGGAGAAGATCTTCATATGCTGCTATGGCAAGTCTAGTCTGGGGAAGTTCTAGAAGTCTTAACCAAAATTTGATGACTTGGGTATATCTTTTCAATTACAGGTTAAATATGCCAAGATCACCTTTTAAAACTAACGTATGTGTTGTATTGTGTAGGCCAAAAACTCGTTTATAATATTGAAGTTGAAGGGTTTCTAGTTGCTTTGCCGGCTGATACCCCCATATTTCTGATCCGTAATGTAGGATAGGCATAATTTTAGTATTAAATATATGTTTGTGGAGGCTTAGTTCACTTATTTCTGCTGTTAGTGTGCTTCTGTATATACCAAATAATGCATTTCTTCCTTTCTGTGCCATTGTTGTAATATGACTGGTCCATTTTCCATTTTTACAAAGGATGAAACCTAAGTATTTGGCCTTTTCCACCACTTCCAGCATTTTTCCATTCAATAAAAATTGTGGTGCTGATTCCAAGGGTTTTTTGCTAAAAATCATGACTTGGGATTTCGTGACATTCACCTCTAGTTTCTTCTCTTGCAAATATTTTTTAAGAAGATTCAAGAGGGTTTGTAAATCATTATTTGTCTTTGCCAGTAATATAATGTCGTCAGCAAATAGTAGCATTGACATATTCAGATTTCCCAGTCGGAGAGTTGGTGCCCATCTTTGTCGGAAATAAGGAACAATATCATTAATAAACATAGCAGGGCAGTGACATGAGGGCAGTGTGAAATTCTTAGAAGGGAATAAATAGTGTTTTTTTAGATAGAATAAAGTGCAAAGCGGCATACGCAGCGGTATTTGGCTTAGGCGGTTTTACACAGCAACGGAGTAGACAAATCCCACGGCATCACCTGGAAAATAAACAACATAAAATTAGATTAGAAAAATAGACCGCCATCTATTTTGTTTGTCTGTTTTCCTAAGGTATTGGTATTACCAAACTATGAAAATCTAAGAAAATCTAAGATTAATGTCTATCTAAGATATGAAATCTAAGATTAATGTCTTATGAAAATCTAAGTATAATGTTTAATTAATGACTGTAATTGTTTTTGGGAATAAATGAGGCTGTCTGATTTAAGTGACAAAACTAATGGAGGAAGAGGTATATCACCACACGGTGATATATCACCGTGTGTCCTGGGAGATATGTCACCATGGTTGCAGAAAATAACCCTTTGAAGTGATTCCCTGCACTGAAACTAAGCATCATCTGCAAAAACCCTTTTCAAATAACTGTTTAGCTGATAGACCTAATTGTTCAGTCCTTTATTTTATGATAAACATCCTATGGCTGTGGATGAGATAGATAAGCATGTGACGGACTTGATTCATTCTCTAACCTTATTTGAATCTTAGATTTAATAAGAATGTGTGAAGAAGATTGTTAAAATCTTTTATGTGGTAATTACCAAAACAAAGGTATATTAATCTAATGCTCATAGTTTTTACTTATATTAAGAATTTGAAGGGACTTTCAAAGAACAGTTGGATATGCCACTAGAGCGGACTGGATGGTTTCAACTAGAGGGTATAAATTGGAGAGATAAATCTCGTTGTTTCTAGTTAAACAAGCCAAAAGACAGAGAGAAAATAAACTGTTGCCTCAAAAACGTGGCCTAATGAAAGTTGCTGTTGCAAGTCTAAATTTCATGTAGAAAGTCTAATTAAAAGCACATTTTTTTACTTTTGTAGTCAAACTTAAAATTATATTTTCTTCCTTAACGTTTCAATATCTGATTATAAGTGTGATTGCCTAGGTCTTTGGAGTGTGTCATAACACCATATAGAATACTCAGTATATGTGTCAATAATTACATGAGTGGTTTTTAATATTCATTTTAATATTTTTTTTCCCATTTTTTTATTTCAATATTTTTCAATTTCACTTTTTTTAAACTTGTTTTTTTTTTATGTTACTACACAAGCCAGTTATTACGTTGCTAGGGCTGAAAAAGCCCTGTCTAGGAAAAGAAAGGGCGACAGAATTGGTGAGTTATGTCTATATTGACTACACAGAGTGATGTTCCCTAAGGTTTGAATGTCCCCTGATTACATGACCACATCGATTTTATTTGTGAAAGGGATGGGAAGTCAGGGTATATTAGATTATCAAAGCTCCAGTTTTCTACAATTCTATCACTTACGTATTAAAGGTACATTGTTTCAAGTTCTATTCAATAATGACCTCCCTTCAAACAGTATATGGTAAAAAACAAAAAAAGATAAAATTAAAAACTGTAATTCACAGATTGCCTAGCAATTGTCAGTAGGCCTAAGTTTTGCCAAACAGGCAGTTAAATACTTAGAAATAAATAATAGCACCACCAGTTCATTGTCCAAGGCAAAAAGTCGCTCGCGCAGAGAACCACAAGGAATAAAGGCCTAACTCAAAACATTAAACCCAAAACGAGCAGATATTAACATGAGTAGGGCTGATAACCCCTATTAAAAAAGGGCTGATAACTGTATACTACAACTGAGTTTGACTCTGTCTCACAACTTTATTTTTTAAAACTATAAAAAGCTTTAGCGTAAAGAGCGAGGCGTTGAGGAGGGGACAGCCCCTTTCATACTGTTCGTTTTAAGTTTTAATGTCGCTCTTTACTTTCAGTTAAAAAAAACTTGTTTATTTATTTAATATAATTGGCTTCTGTGCAGTTATGCTTTGAACAAAACTTGACTATTATGAACTCGTATACGACTTGATCCTTGAAATCAAGAGTGTTATAAGCTTTCTTGTCGGACCTTCTTTGAGTGCGATTGTTAACACTGTGAAACTATGAGCCTATGTGTGCTTTGATGTACCTTGCCTGAATTACATGATGAAGTGTACACCTTTCTGTTCTTAAATACCTTAATCAAATCCATGTGTTTTTACTTGCCTTTGTTTATGTTACTAGGTCTCAGTAATTCTGGGTCAGACCTTCGTGATACTCTATATTCGCTCCCATAAGGAATCTCAAGCTGCCAAAATGGTCTTATTATTGCCCAATCTAGTCTTCACAGCAATGACAAATTCAGTGTGCTTCTTTAACAGTTTAGGCTAGTATGGCCAATAGGAAGATAAGGCCAATCTTGTGCCAGTAAGCCCTCATGTAAGTGTCGTATTATTTCCCCAAAATACAAATAAGAAACTCTATATCAAAACCCCAGAATTAATACAATCATTAATACAAATTAATTAATAAAAATAATACCATCCCCTATTATAGTGGCGTGATCGCTTTAGATCGGTGCCGCAATTCTAATCCCAATAACTTTGCCCCAGCCCATATCAATCTCACCAAGTATACATTCTTGCCAAGTGTGCCACACAGTTCTACCACATTTGACACACTCCCATAAACAGTTGACGCAGTTTCGCCACGTTTGACATAACCACCTTTTGCATAATAATAATAATAATTTGTATTTAAAAGCCAATTAAAGCCATATACATAAAGACAACTACTAAAGAAAAATTACACTTCATTTGACATCCTTCCCATCAATACAAAATTTCCTACTGCCACAATATAACGGGGAGTCGTAGACCTCATTAACTCACAAAGCAGCCTATCGTCCCCCTCCTGGATAATTAATCCCCTTAAATGAGAGAGTTGCTTACACCGGAGGAGGAAATGGCCCAACCCATAATCAGTTTCCCCACATCTCAAGCAACTACACCCTGCCTCCGGACCTTCCCTCTTTTTCCTTGCAACCTTAGTATAAATTGGAAGACAATTTGCTCGAATCCAAATCCTCAGATATTTAATGATCTTCTGGCCCTTTTCCCTTCTCCCACGAACTTGAAAATCCATTCTCATCTAATATCCTTTTGATTTGTGCTGTCCATGATGTTTTATGAGAATTGGCAATGTTTTAAATTACGTTATTACTGAAAATATTTAATTTCTTGGATGTTTTTTCTCTTTCTTTAATTTTTTTTTGTATAATCAAATGTTTTGTTTTTAATGTGCGTTATGTTTGTTGCTCCCATATTTCTTGAGCCTCACTTTATAATACGTTCCACATTAATATTTTTCAAAATATACTGCCTTTGAAACCTTATCATGAAGTAAAAATCCCCCACATATGCAAAGAGGCAAAATTAGTCTCTAATTTCGGTAGGTATACTCCTTTAGAATTATCAAACAGTTTTGTGGTTACGAACAGGTAAGTAGGGTGCGATACGACTCAATAGTAACCGACATTAAGAAAAAAAGTCTGGATAGAAGTGGATACATCAAAAGAATAGAATTTTTAAGCTGATTCAGCTTCAGGCGGCAGCTTCACTTACCTTGGTAGCATCAAACAGTTCGTGGTAACGAACTGTAAGTAAGGAGCGACCCGGCTTATTGGTAACCGAAACTCTAAAAAACGGAATTTTGATGCCAATAGATACATCAAAAGAATCAGATTTTAATTTTGATTTCAAATATATAAGTTTCATTAAGTTTAAGCTTACCCATCAAAAGTTATGTGCCTGAGAAAATTTGGCTGATTTTCGAAAAAAGGGGGAAAGACACCCTAAAAGTTATAGAACCTTAATGAAAATCACACCATCATATTCAGCGTATCAGAGAACCCTACTGTAGAGGTTTCAAGCTCCTATCTACAAAAATGAGGAATTTTACATTTTTTGCCAGAAGAAAGATCACGGATGCGTGTCTATTTGTTTTTTTTCCGGGGCGATCGTATCTACCCAATGGTCCTAGAATATCATGGGAGGGCTCATTAGAACGGAAATTAAAAGTTCTAGTGCCCTTTTTAAGTGACCAAAAAAAATGGAGGGCAACTAGGCCTCCTCCCACGCTCATTTTTTTCCCAAAGTCCCCCGATCAAAATTTTGAGATAGCCATTTTGTTCAGCATGGTCGAAAATATGATAAAAATGTCTTTTAGAACGACTTGATCCCCTAAAGTCCCCAAGGGGAGGGCTGAAAGTTATGAACTTTACTCAATGTTAACATATAGTATTGGTTATTGGGAAGTATACAGACTTTTTCAGCGGATATATTTTCTGGTCGGGGGGGGAAGGAGAGGGTCAGGGGCTATATGGAAGGATCTTTCCATGAAGGAATTTTTCATGGGGGAAGGGACATTGCCATGAAGGGGGCGCCGGATTTCCCAGCATTATTAAAGAAAAAGATCAGGACTTAAATAAAAAAAAACAAGTTTTTCAACTGATTGTGATTAAGAGGTCATTTTTAAAGAACTGGAAAAAAAATTCGAACTATAGTTTAAAGAGCAGGGTATTGACTAGGGGGCCAACCCCCTAATATACGTGTTAAAATTTTATGAATAGGCCTATAGAAGTTCGTTACGTAAGTTAATTCTAAGTTACGTATATTTATTACTAATAAAAACGTTCGTAAATAAAATTAAACAAGTTTCGAGAAAGCCATTTAACCAAATATAATATGCAAATTTTGTTTTAATTATTCATGTACGGTGAGCCAATATCATAACCTGCATTAATTTAAAAGCGTTCAAAAATTAAATAAATAAAAAACAAGTTTTTTAAACTGAAAGTAAGGAGCGACATTAAAACTTAAAGCGAACAGAAATTATTCCGTATATGAAAGGGGCTGTCCCCTCCTCAACGCCTCGCTCTTTACGCTAAAGTTTGACTTTCTCACAACTCTATTTTTTTAAACAATAAAAAAAAATTTAGCGTAAAGAGCGAGGCGTTGAGGAGGGGACAGCCCCCTTCATATACGGAATAATTTCTGTTCGTTTTAAGTTTTAATTTCGCTACTTACTTTCAGTTTAAAAAACTTGTTTTTTTTTTATTTAATTATTAGTAAGGACGGTGGGAGAAGTGAAAATGTTAAAAGTTGAATAGGGTGCTTTTTTTCACACTTTAAAAAAGTTTCGAAGGATATGAAAATAAGTCTGAAAACCAAGATTAGATTATTAGAAGCTATAATGATGACAGTGGTCAATATATAGTTCTCAAGCATGGGCGCTCCAAAAGGTGGATGAAGATTTGCAAGATATTTTCCAGAGATATTGACTTTTGAATCTTCTAAGTACCCCACTGACTCACCTTATTTCAAACATTAGGCTATACAAAAAGTGGAGTTCGATCCCGCTTTCTAGGGCCATTATGAGATAAAGATTAACATCAACATTTCCCATATATGTAGTGGCAATAGGCAATTTTATTTTAAACGGTTTAAAGGCTCGAAAATGATATCCTTTTAGTTAGTTGTATCTCCTTATTTATTATGTTTAATTGTTTAATTTTATCAAATTATATTATGTTTAATTTTATCAGATTTATTGTGAATATGAATAAATATACGATTTATTATATTATGAATAAATCTGATAGATATAAATAGAGACCTAAAATATACATAATTGATGAGCATGAGGGGACATCCTGTTATTAAGCAAGGAGATAAAATTCAATGACCTAATTACCAGTGGAACCAATTACCAAAACAAATTAAAAGAAATTAGCTTCATATCTAAACTTTTAAACCCCTAATCAGTTCAAATTTGTCTGTTGAGACTATCACTAAATGGATCTTTTTCTTACAAAAGTTAACAATGATTTTTCACTTTTGCAGCTCGGTGAGTCCTCAGCTATATGTTAAAACTTTTCCTTTTTTGCGCTATAAGTTATGGGAACCAACAAATTCTTATTGTTTAAGTTTTTACGGACGAAAGCGCTGTCAAATTCTACGAGTTAGTTTGCAAAAAGGTGCAAAATAGGTTGATGCGATAGGAGTAAGTTTAATTAACGCAAACTTGAGTTAATTAAACAAATTACTCTACTTTAGACTAGGCTAGGGGGGTTCCCCCTCCCCCCTCCTTGATGCACCACGGCCCGGGGGCATAATTTACAACCCTTGTCCCTAAGCTCTGGGTGTTTGTTTCAACCCAAAAGCCTTGCTAAATGATATTTGGAGTATTTTAAATAAAAAGACTATCTCATAGTTTCTGTTCGATGCATTTCAGGACAATACGACGTGCGGGGGAGGGTTGCTACCATCCATCACTTTGACTCTTAAAAAGAACACTAGAACTTCTGATTACCAATCAAAGTTTGGAGCGCCCCTCCAAAGTTTATACGACGACTAAACTTAGTTTATTAAAGTTTATACGACGAAAAAAATTTATATGCACCCATGGCGTAACTTACAACCCTTGCCCTGAGAGCTGTGGGAGGGGGGCGGTTGTCATCCTCAAAAATGGAATATCCGGATCTTTCAACTACGCTGAACAAAATGATTACCTCAAAATTTGGATCAAAGCGCTTGGGGAAATGATGTGCGTGGGAGAGAGAGAGGGGGGGAGGCTGTTTGACCTCCAATCAATTTCGACTATTACAATGGGCACTAACCCTCTTAATTTCTAATCGAATGAATACTTTTTGGTGCTTCTGCGACAACTCCTTCTATACGAAGTGCCCTGGTCTAAGAAACCAAAAAAAAATACATTCTGCCAACATCGTTCTTTACTTTGGCAGCGCTATTGCACTGCCTATGAACGTCTTTTTCATGGAAAATTGTTTTTATGCCTTTTTTTTCTATTAGACTCCATCATTTTCTATATACTCAGCATGAAATATTTTCTGGGGGGGGGGGTAAGTGCCTATACCCGGAAACACTATTGCACTGTTCATGGTAATTTCTGTTCATCTAAAGTTTTGATTTATTTCCTACTTTCAGTTGACAAAACTTATTTTGTTTAAAATTTAATCATATTTATAGACTATTAACCCTACGATTTATTGATATGGTTTGGATAATTGTGACCTAGTACGCATTGAATGTAGGATAAAATAATCAAAGGGCCATTGTAAATGGACCCTCGATTTAAGTGAATGGCTTTAAGGGCACTAAAGGGCACTAAAAAGCGATTTAAGGGCACTAGCCACTCCAATGTCCAATCGAATGACCCCTTTTCGAAGTTTTTACGACAAATCCTTCGATACGAAGTGCCCTGGCCTAAGACCAAGAAAAAAAATAAATAATACATTGTGCCCACATCGTTCTTTACTTAAGCAGCGCTATTGCGCTGCTTATGATTTTAAAATGACTTAAGATTAGCCTTTACTTTAAATCTGGAAACATTCTCTTTACGCATAACCTTTTCTCTTTTACCAGAAAGATTAAAAAAACAAGTTTTTTTAACTGAAAGTAAGGAACGACGTTAAAACTTAAAACGAACAGAAACTATTCCATATATGAAAGGGGCTGTCCCCTCCTCAACGCCTCGCTCTTTACGCTAAAATTTTGTATTGTTTAAAAAAATAGAGTTAACAAACTTTAGCATAAAGAGCGAGGCGTTGAGGAGGGGACAGCCTCTTTCATATTCGGAATAATTTCTGTTCGTTTTAAGTTTTAACGTCGTTCCTTACTTTCAGTTAAAAAAACTTTTTTTTTATATTTAATTTTTGAACGTTTTTGAATTAATGTAGGTTTTGATTTTGGCTCACCGTACATGAATAATTAAAAAAGAATTTGTATATTAATTTTACTTTTATTTGTTTAAATGGCTTTCTCGAAACTTGTATAATTTTATTTACGAACGTTTTTATTAGTAATAAATATACGTAACTTACGAGTTAACTTACGTAACGAACTTCTATATTCATATATTTTTAATACGTATATTAGGGGGTTCGCCCCCTTGTCAATACCTCGCTCTTTAAGCTAAAGTTCAAATTTTGTTCCAAATCTTTAAAAATGACGGCTTAATCACAAAGGCCGTTAATTAGAATAAATAGCTCTTATGAAAGTACTAAAAAATCTTTGGCTTAAAGAGCGACGTATTGACTAGGGGGTGAACCCAATCATACACATACAATTTTCTGTTCGCTTTAAGTTTTGATGTTGCTGCTTATTTTCAGTTGAAGAACTTGTTTTTTTATTTAATTTCTTATCTTTTTTTAAATAATGCTGGGAAATCCTGCGTCCCCTTCATAGCAATGTCCCTTCCCCCATGAAAACCCACTTCAAGGAAAGATCCTCCCACACAACCCCCACCCCCCACTACCAGAAAAAATCCCCCTGAAAACGTCTGTATATTTCCCAATAACCAATACTAGCCTATAAGTTAACATTGGGCAAAGTTCATAACTTTCAGCCCTCCCCCCGAGGACTTCGGGGGATTAAGTCATCCTAAAAGACATAGTTATCATATTATCGACCATGCTGAACAAAATGGCTATATCAAAATTTTGATCGGGTGACTTTGGGAAAAAATGAGCGTGGCAGGGGGCCTAGTTGCCCTCCATTTTTTTGTCACTTTCCCCCTTTTTTCGAAAATCAGCCAAATTTTAACGCGTAACTTTAAATCGGTAGGACTAAACTTGATGAAATTTATATATTTGAAATCAACATTAAAATCTGATTCTTTTGATGTATCTATTGGTATCAAAATCCTGTTTTCTAGAGTTTCGGTTATCATTGAGCCGGGTCGCGCCTTACTTATAGTTCGTTACCACGAACTGTTTGATGAAAATAGTTTGAGAGATTAATTATTTGTTTTACTTGACGTACTTTATTCAGTTATATTTTTAAGTTTATTGTTAATCAAAATCATAATCAATCAAATACTTTATTTAACTCAAGAATTTTCCTTCTTTTCATCTTTTTCATTTCTTTTTAACTTCTTTTTCATTGCTTTTGCCGTATGATTTATCATTTCGCTTCTTTTTTTCAGATGGCGAGCCTTGTAGTTGTTTACTGGTCATTGCTCCCTCCACAATTAACCAAGATAAAGTGCAGCATCTCTTTAATTGTTTACCTGGTTTAAACAGTTTTTATAAAAGGACGGACTTCTCGAAATCACCAAGTGTAAGTTTTCTTTATTATATCAATGTGGAATGGCTCATGTGGAATTATCCGGGGGCTGTTTTCCACGTGGTTTGATTTTCAGAAAAAATTTTCAACGGAAAAGGGTATTTTCGGAGTTATCGAGAAACCGATTAGAGATTAAAGTCCTTTTCAAATCAAAGTATGCTAAGGATAATTTTTCAGGCTGAATCGTCCACAAGAAATTTTACGGTGAGCGGGATTTCCAGTGAGGATGGAAAGAGTTTCCCATGAGGGGGGTATATTTCATGGAGGCTGAGTCTGATTTACCGGCATTATTTGAAAAATGAACAGAAATTTAATAAAAAAAACTAAGTTTTTTAACTGAAAGTAAGGAGCAACATGAAAACTCAAAACAAACATAAATTATTCCATATATGAAGGGTTGCCCCTCTTCAATATATTTATATATTTATTCTTATATATTTATTACTTATATATTTATTCTTAATGAAAATCACACCATCAGATTTAGTACATCAGAGAATCACACTGTAGAGGTTTCAAGTTTCTATATACGGTTAAATAAAAAAACAAAAAAACAAGTTTTTTCGACTGAATGTAAAGAGCCACATTAAAACTTATAACGAACAGAAATTATTACGTATATGAAAGGGTTGCCTCCTCATTCTCAACACCTCGCTCTTTATGCTAAATATTTTTTGTACTTTTGACAACAGCTTCTTGTTGTTCCAATTAAACGAATATAATGTTTCAGAAGTCGTTCTTATAGAATTGGAGCAAAATTCAAACTTCAGCGTAAAGAGCGAGGTATTGAGGAGGAGGCAATCCCTTCATATACGCAATAATTTCTGTTCGTTTTAAGTTTTAATGTTTCTCCTTACTTTCAGTTGAAAAAACTTGTTTTTTAAATATAATTTCTGATAATTTTTCAATTAATCCCAGGAAATCTGGCCTCACCTCCACGGAGAAATACCCTCTCCACGGATATATCCTCTAAACAGTTCAATCCTGGTGAAAATTTACCTAGGCAATTACCCTTAGCAACTCCAAGCCTAAAATTGAGACGGAGAAGAGAAAGCAAGAAGCACAAAAAGAATTTTGCATAGGAATTCTGGAAAATTACCCCAGTTTATACTGTCCTTTGACAAATTCACTCCCTAAAAACTTCCTTCCCCATGGAAAAGTCCCCTGTGAAAAAACATCGGAAAATTCGTTTTCCCAACCTCAAATGTATGCATTTTTATAACTTAAAGACCTTTCCCCTGAGGCTCTGGGGGGGTATCTTATATCCAAAGACATAGTTATTGGGATTTTCAACTATGACAAACAAAATGGCTGTCTTAAAAATTTTCATTCGAAGATTTTTGGGGGAAAAGGGGTGGGGGAGTGGGGCTAGTTGCCCTACAATCTTGGTCACTTAAAAAGGGCATTAAAACTTTTCATTTCCGTTTGAATGAGCCCTCTCACAATATTGTAGAACCACTGGGTCGATACAATCGCCCCTGAAAAAAAACAAGCATCCGTGATCTTTCTTCTGGCAAAAAGGACAAAATTTCACTTTTTTGTAGAAAGGAGCTTGAGACCTCTACAATAGGGTTCTCTGATACACCAAATCTGATGATGTGATTTTCATTAAGATTCTATGACTTTAGAGGGTGTTTTCCCCTTTTTTCGAAAATAAAAAAAGGTTACGATTCATCAGGATCGTAACCCTTTATGGGTAAGACTAAACGTAAGGAAACTTATATATTTGAAATCAGCATAAAAACCAGAATTTTTTAGAGTTTCGGTTGCTATTAAGCCGGGTCGCTCCTTACCTACAGTTCGTTACGACGAACTGTTTAAAACTGTGGAATTTTGTTGTTTTTTTTTTTTAAATTTTCGGAATGTGTGCTGCACGTAGGATAAAGTGAGTCCGAACAAAATATGTTTTTCTCACAAATTGGAAATTTATTTTTAACCGCTTGGTACACCATCCTCCATTAGGTGAAAGAGTGCTCATGTGGTTCCAGGATTGGGACATCTGGGCTGTTACGTATTCTGTAATTGTTAATTCACAATAAGCGCTTCCTTAGGCTCAGCGATGCAAGATGGCCAAACTTTCTGTTCCTTGACCAGTTCCGTAAAAACCAGCTTTGTCTAGCTGTCAACTTTGATGTGTCTAATAACGTTATTAAAATTATAACTTGTATCAATTAAGTGGTTCTAACAGGCTATTAAAATCAATAAAGGACACCCTTGCTTACTTTCTTTGGCTTAGAACTAGAGCAAGAAGAAACATGTATTGGAAAGGCGTTTGATTCCCATCTAAGTCTTTTTATAGCAACAAATTACAGAAGGTGAAGACAATCTTAACAGCGAAAGCAGCTCAACTTTGACCAAATTAATTAACAGACATGGTTCAATTAATGATCCAACCTCAGCTTTGGCTCATATTTGAGATGGCCCTTTTCAACAAAGAGACTTGATTTTCCCTTAGACTAACGGGAGAAAATTCGGAACAGAATCATCATAATTTTCAGGCGCCTTTAAAACACATTTAAGCTTCTGTTTTTCATAATTTTTCTAAAACCCTTTCTCCACAGGTGGTTTTGGACGAGAGGGGTTTTAATCATTTTGTAGTTTTAAAAATTTTATCTTTATCAAAACAAAGTTGAGATCGTAGTTGACATATAATAAGACTTAACACTTACTGTAAGTATAAGCAACTTAAAGAGGCCAGAACCGCCACTGCCTTCCCCCGAAGGATAGCCCTTGCTCATTGACTATCTGGAGGTGGACCTCCTCTTGCCCCCCCCCCAAAAAAAAAAAAAAATGTTGGAGCTACGCCCCTGGACCATTGTATTCCTACGCATGGGTTACATTTAACATTAAATTTAGGATAGGTCATTAAATTTGCAATTGTGTTAGAAATATGTCACTCTGAGGAATAGCTCGTATTTTATAGTATTTATTGGACATACTTTTGTCGTATCATCTTCATTGAAAGCCTGATGTTACTTTGATATAAAATAGATAACTTGTTTTTATTTCCTTGTTCTTTTTCTTAAAAATAAATAATTACTTACGAGGATATTAATCAGATTCATCGCATTCAGTAAAAAAAGTGGCAAAGCTAGTTTATTTCTCTGCACTGAAAAAATATTTATTTTCCCTTTTCAGGATAAAAGAACAATATTCGAGATTAATTTCAACTCAAAAAGAGAAGCAGCAAAGGCTAAAACTCTGTTGCTTAGTTTTGATGGCTGCCTGTTTGATTGCCCCGACGAACGACTTATCGTTAAGTACAATGCTGACAAGAAATAGACGTGTCATCTTTTGAGATATTTTAAGTTTCTTATCGATTTGTTGTAGTCTTGTGAAGCATAGATTGAATGATTTTTATTTTAAGTATTACATGTATGTTTTGACGTTAACCATTTGTTAACCAATTGTTCAGATTAAATTAAAAAGAATTTATAACAATTTTTCACGAACTCTATGATGACAGAAAAATTATGTGAAACTAAAACATCTTTTTTATTTCTTTTCTATTCTTGACTTATTACAGATTTTCCATTTAAATATAGGATTGGGGCTTTGAAATTCGATTTCCCATTTAAATTTTGGAATGTGGCTTTGAATAGATTTTATTTTATGTGTTTTTGACTGATGGAGGTGAAGGAACAATATCACAATTTTACTTCTAAACTTTAGTAATTCTTGTCTTGTTAGAAAATATGATGTGCAATTTCCCTCTCTAAAACCAACACAATTTCCTTGAAGACCAGATAAATGTATATCCCATCAATTTTACGTATCATTGTCTAAAAATGATCTATGCTCAGGACCCTGGTCATAGCTATGGTTTTGTTAGAGGAAGCGAACGGCTACCTAGAAGGGGGAGGCAATATTTCCTGCCTTTTGTTAGAGCTTAGCCTGGCACTTCGGATTTTTTTTTTTTTAGGGAGTTGGGGCTGATAACTCTCACCCCCTCATAGCTACACCGATGGTGAAGACTATAGGAACAGGTGAGACTGGAAATCCAAATGCATCTTTGGAGCAAAACTTATGGTTCTGAATAATCCAAGTAAAATCCTGAAGCTATTTACGCTTTTCTTCTTTGTATTTTTAAGTTCATTTTTTCTTTTTTTTCCATTATCCCTACTTCTTTTTTTCTAATTTGGCCTTAGAGTTACACTTTTTAATTTTTTTTTTTAAATTGAGTTTTCTACAATCGTACTGCTGGTTGTGCTCCTAGTCTTATGTTTACTTCTTTTTTTCCTAATTCAAATCGGCAATGTTACATGGACCGTGGCACTAGGACTTTTAAATTCATATGAGAGCCGTGTTAAGAAGCAGAAGCTCCAATTCTTTTCTTCAATTTCTATTTCGGAACAGCCTATGCTTGTGAATTTATTATCATTTTAATCTGTAATTTTACAAGGACTCTCCTTTTGACAACCTGGCATTTATTGATGTACTAGCCAAAAGTGTAGGTTTAGCGGGCCTCTTGACCAGCATAAAACCGGCTTTGTGGCATTTGTCAACTTCCTTCCGCCTGCTATGGCTGATGTCTTCAGCCCTCAAAACTGAGCCCCCACCTTTCTCGGGTGAGAGCACTGTACATAGATAATATAACAGTAAGTTCACAGCTGATGATTTTTGGCGCTTCATTCTCGGTGCGTACAAACAGCTACTCCCACTTACTCTTTCATTAGCGAATTAGTATGTATTTGTCATTCACTGAAAAATGGTCTGAAATTGTATTATTCGTAATTGCAAAAGCAGAAAGAAACTTGGTGAGCCGGCGAAGTGGTTTGCAACTGTCCCATCTCACAGGTATGACTCAATTCATATACAAAATCTGACTTAGTCTATTATTTATATACAGTGAACTTAACTGAATGGCCTATGTAGGATTTCTGAAAAGGGGGGCAGGGGCTGATTAAATTTGTGAAAATAAGGAAATTGCTTAAAAGCTTGTTCAAGGTGATAGTGAAGTTTTCGACGAAATTTATTCTTTTATTGCAGAAAAGGCCTACGAGCAGTCAAGTCTGAATTTATCCAACCTTATAATAATAATTTCTGGTCATTTTGAGTTTGAGTTGTTGCAGGCTTCTATTTCTACTGATCTTAAGTTTAATATGGCTTTTACATTTCTTAAAAAAAACTGTATATATATATATACACACACACACACACACACACACACACACACACACACACACACACACACACACACACACACACACACACACACACACACACACACACACACACACATACATACATATATACTATGTATATATATATATATACTATATGTATATATATATATATATACGTACATGTATATATATATATATATATATATATATATATATATATATATATATATATATATATATATATATATATATATATATATATATATATATATATATATATATATATATATATATATATATATATATATATATATATATATATATATATATATATATATATATATATATATATATATATATATATATATATATATATATATATATATGCTCCTTTCATTTTATCTGCCATCAGCGGTCCAATTACCCTGGAACACGTATTTTTGCAGAAACTTTCTCAAAATGCCTTTGAAACCAACTCGAGGCTTCGAAACCTACTTGTAATTCCTAAAAACATCTATTAATAACATTGCAATTCTAATTACCGATTTTCATATATGTATTGAAATAAATTAATTTAAAATCAGATTCTTTAAAGTTTAGTGTTACAACGTCGAAGCCAAGTTTCGCGTTCAAGAGAAATCTGACTTGTCTACCCGTGAAAAGATCTAATCTCGCTTATGTTTTTACGTTCTCCGGAGCACTGGCATCTCGGTCCGGGTTTTTATAATGGGTGAGATAGGGAACAAACTTGAAAAAGGTCTCATTCGATTTAAATTCAAAGGGCTAGTACCCTTTTTAATAGTCGAAAGTGATTTAAGGGCAACTAACGCCCACCCTTTCCCCAAACACATCCAATCAAAATTTTTAGATAGCCATTTTATTCAACGTAGTTGAAAGTTTTGGAAATTAAGCAAGGGCTGTAAGTTATGACCTGGGGGCATATAAAGTTTTTATTGAAAGCGTTGTCGTAGAAACTTCAAAAGGGCCCTTTTTCAAGTTTCTACTACAAAGATTTCAATAAAAACCTTATATGCCTCCAGGGTATAACTTATAATCCTTGCCCTGAGGGTTGTGGGGGAGTGTCCTCCTCAAAAATATGTTTCTATCTGGAAATCAACTACGCTGAACAAAATGGCTATCTCAAAGTTTTGATTGGATGTGTTTGGGGGAATGATGGGCCTGGGCGGGCTAGTTGCCCTCCAATCACTTTCGGTTATTAAAAGGGTACTAGCCCTTTGAATTTTTCCAATCGAATGAGCAAACGCACTAGCGCTGCCTAAAATGAAAATGATTGGAGGGCAACTACCCCCCCCCCCACGCCCATTATTCCCTCAAACACATCCAATCAAAATTTTGAGATAGCAACTTTATTCAGCGTAGTTGATTTCCAGATAGAAAATAATCTGGTTCTAAGTTATGCCCTGGGGGCATATAAGGTTTTTATATAAGGCGTTGTCGTAGAAACTTCAAAACACGCTCATTAGATTGGAAATTCGAAGGGCTAGTACACTTTTTTAATATTCGAAAGTGATTGGAGGGCAACTAGCTCCCCCCCCCCCCCACGCCCATCATTCCCCAAAACACGTCCAATCAAAATTTTGAGATTGCGATTTTTTTCAGCGTAGTTGATTTCCAGATAGAAAATATGTTTTTGAGGAGGACACCCCCCCCCGCACAACCCTCAGGGCAAAGGTTTTAATTATGCCCTGGGGGCATATAAGGTTTTTAAAGAAGGCGTTGTCGTAGAAACTTCAAAACAGGCTCATTCGATTGGAAATTCAAAGGGCTAGTGCCCTTTTTCAATTTTCGAAAGGGATTGGACGGCAACGAGCTCCCCCCCCCCCCATGCCCATCATTTCCTCAAACACATCCAATCAAAATTTTGAGATAGCCATTTTGTTCAGCGTAGTTGATTTCCAGATAGAAAATACGTTTTTGAGGAACACCTGAGCCCTCAGGGCAAGGGTTTTAAGTTATGCCCTGGGGGCATATAAGGTTCTTATAGAAGGCGTTGTCGTAGAAACTTTAAAAAAAGCTCATTCAATTGGAAATTCAAAGGGCTAGTGCCCTTTTACATTGTCAAAAATGATTGGAGGGCAACCATCCCCCCCACGCCAATCATTCCCCCAAACACATCCAATAAAAATTCTGAGATAGCCATTTTGTTCACCGTAGTTGATTTCCAAAATAGAAAATATATTTTTGAGGAGGCCAGTCCCCCACAACCCTTAGGGCAAGGGTTTTAAGTTATGCCCTGGGGGCATATAAGGTTTTCATAGTAGGCGTTGCCGTAGAAACTTCAAAGGGGGCTCATTCGATTGGAAATTCAAAGGGCCAGTGCCCTGTTTAATAGTCGAAAGTGATTGGAGGGCAACTAGCCCCCCCCCCCTCCCCCCACTCCCATCATTCCCCCAAACACATCCAATAAAAATTTTTAGACAGCCATTTTATTCAACGTAGTTGAAAGTTTTGGAAATTAGGTCTTTAAGGATGACAACCCCTCCCCCCACAGCCCTCAGGACAAGGATTGTAAGTTATGCCCTGGGGGCATATAAAGTTTCTATTGAAAATTTTGTCGTAGAAACTTCAAAAGGGCTCATTCAATTGGAAATTGAAAGGGCTAGTGCCTTTTTTAATAGTTGAAAGTGATTGGATAGCCATTGGATCCATTTTGTTCAACGTAGTTGAACGTTCTGGAAATTAGGTATTTTAGGATGATAACCCCCTCAGAGCCCTCAGTGCAAGGTTTGTAAGTTTTGCCCTGGGGCATATATAGTTTTTATTGAAAGCGTTGTCCTAGAAACTTCAAAAAGCTCATTCAATTGGAAATTGAAAGGGTTATTGCCTTTTTTAATAGTTGAAAGTAATTGGATAGCGACTAACGCCCCTCTCACGCCCACCATTTCCCCAAACACATCCACTCAAAATTTTGAGATATCCGTTTCGTTCACCGTAGTCGAAAGTTTTGGAAATTAGGTGTCTTAGGAAGATAACCCCCTCAGAGCCCACTAAAGAGGAGGACACTCCCCCACCAACCTCAGGGCAAGGGTTTTAAGTTATGGCCTGGGGGCATATAAGAACGATGGTGGCACAATGTATTATTTATTAATTTTTTCCTTTAGAGAAGGGCACTTCGTATCGAAGAAGTTGTCGTAGAAACTTCGAAAAGCGCTAATTCAATTGGAAATTGGAGTGGCTTGTGCCCTTTTTAATATTCGAAAGTGATTGGAAGGCGACTAACACCCCTTCCACACCCACCATTTCCCGAAAAAAATCCAATCAAAATTTTGAGATAGCCATTTTGTTCAGCGTAGTTGATTTCCAGATAGAAATTATATTCTTGAGGACAGTCCCCCACAACTCTTAGGACAAAGGTTGTAAGTTTTTCCCTGGGGCATATAAGCTTTTTTTATAGAAGGCGTTGTCGTAGAAACTATAAAAAAGGCTCATTCGATTGGAAATTCAAAGGAATAGTGCTCTTTTTAATAGTCGAAATTGATTAGAGGGCAACTAACCCGCCTCTCACGCCCACCTTTTCCCCAAACACATGTAATCAAAACTTTGAGATAGCCATTTTATTCAAAGTAGTTTTAAGTTCTGGAAATTAGGTCTTTGAGGATGACAACCCCCCCCACACACACACACACACACACAGCCCTCAGGGCAAGGGTTGTAAATTATGCACTGGGGGCGTATAAGGTTTTTATTGAAAGCGTAGAAACTTCAAAGGGCTCATTCAATTGTAAATTGAAAGGGCTAGTGCCTTTTTTAATAGTTGAATGTGATTGGAGAGCGACTAACACCCCTCTCACGCCCACCATTTTCCCAAACACATCCAATAAAAATTTTGAGATATCCATTTTGTTTCACGCAGTTCAAATATCAGGAAATTATACCTTTGAGCAGGACACTCCCCCCACAGTCTTCAGGGCATGGGTTATAAGTCATGCCCTTGAGGCATATAAGGTTTTTATTGAAATCTTTGTCGTAGAAACTTGAAAAAAGGCTCATTCGATTTGAAATTCAAAGGGTGATTACCCTTTTTAATGGACGAAAGTGATTAGGGATATTTTTTGTTGTTTATGTTGTTTAGACCAGGGCACTTTGTATCGAAGGAGTTGTCGTGGGAACTTCGAAAAGGGCTCATTCGATTGAAAACAGAAAGGGCTGATGCCCTTTTAAATAGTCGAAATTGATTGGAGGGCAACTAATCCCCCTTCCACTCCCACCCTCCCACGCTCACTCTCCCATTTGCCCATTATGTTTAAAAACTAAATGTTGCCTTAAGATTAAATCAAAATGCCCTGTGATAATGCTAATTCCCAATAAGGCATCTCAGCAGTATCCCAGGAACGACTGAGGGTTTTATTTTCTCACTTTTGGAGCTAATTCTGCTCTTACAATTTAACCAAATCAAAATAGCGTAAGTGTATCCAGTCTATCAAAGAAAGTAAAGAGATTTTTTTGCGAATGATATCAAGTTTTCCATTTCAGGTCAACTAGAGGAGGTATGAAACATACTGTTTAATGAAATTAAACAACACTTTTTGTGTCCAGATTTTTAAAAGGGTGTATGTTGTTACAATTTGCTGAAAATTTTTCTCCAGTATACAAATAGCAGGCCAAACTATAAAGCCTTAAAAAACAAAAAGATTTAAAGTATTATTTTCTTTTTCCCTGAAAAGGCTATTTCAATATAAAACGAACAGAAATTAATTAAAAAAACTTTTTCCAAAAAATAAGTTTTTTAAAGAAAAGTAAAGAACTCCATTAAACAAAAAATGAGCAAAAATATACATATACTGATATTTAGTAATCATAATGTTAATATTATTTGATTTATTAAAGTTATAAAAGTAAAAACATTTGTATTTTTTCAGTAAAGTGCAAATTATGCTCTGCCCTTGGGACTGTATAGGGGTTTTGCGCCCAACTTATGTTAATTTCTGCTCGTTATGAGCTTGACTCGGTTATTTATTTTAATTTCTGTTCGTTTTGGGTTTCATTTGTTTATCGATGCTGATTTGTGGTAGTTATTTGATTTTATTTTTGCTCATTTTTTGTTTAATGGAGTTCTTTACTTTTCTTTGAAAAACTTATTTTGTGGATTTTTTTTTTTAATTAATTAATGATAATAGAGGAGGTTGAACACAAATGTTAATTTCCCATATCCAGGCTTATTATTTGGCTAACAATAAGCTTATTTTTGCAGGATTTTGGGTCAATCAAAACAGAGGCCACACTTCATTCTGATAAGGCTCAAGCTGTCGACCATAGAACGATTTTTTCGCCTTCATCCGCTCGCTTTACTGGCTGTGGTTGGCTATAGTACGGTATATATCGCACAGAAAAATTCCAAAGCAAAACTTCATACGCAGCCGAAAAACAAAGCTTAGTTCAAAAAGTTCGTATAGTTGATCAACAGTAGAAGAAACTTGAGAGGCAAAAATTTTGAACTATAATAGTGTGGATTTCATATGAAGCTTAGTTTTGGTGAAATTAAGGCAAATTTTGGTGAGGCTCTGAGTGAATTTTTTCTCCGACATCTATAGTATGCATCATATAGCAAATATTCCGAGCGGCTGGAGTTTTGGCAAACAATAACCTAATTTAAATACCAGGAAGCCTATTACTAGAATTCAAATTTGCATTAAACTATGCATAGAAACTTGAGATGTTGTAGATTTTCCAAGGGAAAAATACATGTAATTTTTCAACATTTTGTCGTGTCTCTCTTCCTTCTAAGTTGCAAAAATAATGTGTATTCTACCCACAAAGAAAAGACGCCAAGGAGATCGCACCAAATAGCACAATTCTGTATTTATAGTACTCCAAAAGCTTTTACTGTAATCCGTCTAAATCTAGAAGTGTAAAAGGAAATAAGACAAAAGAATTTTTTATTGAACAAAAAAGAAATGAAGGAAGAAACAAAAACATATTTTCAGTACAATCCCGCCTTTTTCATAATTTGGAGAAATTCTTCTTGACTGACAGCGCCATCTCCATCTTTATCAGCTTCTTCTATCATTTCCTGAAATTAAGAGACAGAATTGATATAATCGCAGTAGAAAACTTGACAACAGGAAAAGCAAAGGAGCCTCGGCAGGAAACAAATCCCAACACTTAAAAAGCCTTTACGCAACTTCTAACTTGTAGAGATAATTTCACAAATAAACAAAACGAGACACTCAGAATATATCCAGTTTTGAATGTTTCATCTGAAAGAAAGTAACTGTAAGTAGCTGAATAAGTAACCATCTAGTAACTGAATCATTCTTCAGCATCTCCCAGACGAATTGCCTTCAAACCACTTATACAGCTATAAAAATGGTGGAAGCCACATCGTGATATCTAAAAACAAAATTGACAAGAGCTTGTCAACATTTTGGCATTAACTTTAGAAAATTATACTAAAACACAAAAGATTAGAGACACCATTCACTGAAGTTTAAAAGTCAAAATCTAGCAAATTCATCCTTTAAAATGACCTCTGAGTCAACCAGCATTATAGCTAGACGATCTGGATTCTCATTTTCGACTGTCAAAGTATCAAGAGAAAAGGGAGTTTTTGAATCCTGGATTGGCACTGACAATCCAACTACCACCGATGGTTGTTAGATTTTACCAATTTTGCTCAAGGACTCTAAACCAAATTCCCATGAGCTATATGGTATTTTTGGAGGCATTTTGAAGTTTGCACAAAGTATACGGTACAATTCTTTTCATTTTTTGAAATTTCGTCCCATTTATCACCTACTAATGCTAAATTTCAGTGTTTCTTTCAGAGACATCTTAGCAATAGGAAATACCTTTCATGCATCTTAGAGATAGGGAAACTACTGCTCTTTTTGTCCATGACCTCCACTTTACACCTCCGTAATTCAAATTTTAATGCATTCTTCATTTTCTTTACATTCCTCTTATTTTTGTATGATCTATCACTCGAATAATTCTTGTACAAGCCACTCATCCTCTTTATTAAACAAACTATTTTCGACAAATTATTCCATCCCTCTTCTAAATTGTCATTTTTTAAACTCTGTAGTTTTGTCTTCAGCTGTTCCTGGAAAATTTTTCTCAAATTCTTTTCCAGGATTCTATCAACATAATAGATTCCCGAAAGATAGTTACCCTTTCTAAATTGTAGCTTTAAATTAACGTTAGACACTACTAGATGGAGATTTTTATTTTTAACATCAATAACAGCATTCCTTTATACTTTAGTATCTTGTATTGATCCTGCCAGTATTCAGTTTACAATAGCATGATCAATAGAGTTAGATGTCTTACCATCATGTAATTACCATGTTAACTTATGGGTCATTTTATGACCAGATACTGCATTGATTATAACTAGATTGTTATATCTACAAAATTGCATCAGTCTCTAGCCATTATTGTTTTCTTTTCCTACATCAAATTTACCTAGGCTAGGATATCATTTACCTCTATTTCTACCGACCTGGGCGTTAAAATCTCCTAATAAAGGACCATAATTCTAACTGGGACCCAGGCTATTTTTTTCTGTAGGTGTCATTAAAAGTCATCTGAGTCACTCCATCAGTCCGTTCTACCAGGGCATATACTACTATGATTGATACCTCGCATAGTCATAAAATGAGAGACTAGCATTCTATTGTCAGTACCTTCCCAACCCAAACAAGACTTAGCAACTTCCTTATTCATGGCGAGCCCTACTCCCTGCCTATGCATCCCATCCTCTCTGCCTGAGTAAATAAATCCTATATCATCCAATTTACTGTTTTCTACCTCAAAGATATAAATTTCTGAAACTCCTAATAAGTCGAGTAAGAAGCGTCTTAATTCGTCAGTCAAAATGTCGGCACGATAATTGTCTATTAACTTTGTAACATTTCAAGTTGCAATTTTCATATTCTTCAAATCTCTGAATTTATTATGGCCTCAGAAAAATTAACTGTCCGAGAACCAGTGCAGGAGAGGGACTAACACATCTTCTCAAGTCTTCACAAAGTGCTTAAACCAGCTTAGAACCGGACAGCAAGAAGTTCTTGGGACCTCCAGTTGAAGGGATGTTTTATGCAATCCGGGGCCCACCTCGGTCAGAATATGGTTATTCATATTTGGCGATGCTCTTCTATCAACTAGAGTCAAGATCCTGCACAGACAATGTCAAGCCTATTACCTCTACCTCATTACATATTTATGCCTACAATTTTTATGCTACAACGGGGAGGCAACCCAAAATAGACAACCTAGCTAGGAAGAAGCTTTTCAGCCCAAAAAGCCTACCAAAACACACCAAACACACAAGATTTACACATTCATCAGAATCCAGTGAAAATTCCGTGTTTTTTTTTGCAGGATGGGAGCGTACGCGTCAGAACTAAGCTTAGTATATTAGAAGCCAGAGTAATCCCAGTTGTCAGATGTGGTTCCGAAACTAGGGTGATTCTAAATATGAGAAAAATCTCCGTTTCAAGGCCCTTCAGCCAGGAAGTGCAGAGGGGAGTTAGAGGCCAGCCATCCTGTGCTTTTGTACACCTTTCCTGCTTACCTTCCCCAGATTTCTCGAGGTAACCATTTAGAGCGGGGTTTACTCTGGCACCGCTTAGCAGAGTCACGCCACTGACCCCCGTCCCTAAACAAATAGCTGGCCACACCAAGAATCGAACCCCTACCCTTCGGGCAAACCCTGTCCTTCGGCTAATTTTTTATCTTTACAATTGTTCAAACAAGTACCTGGAAGTATCCATAAGCTATTCTTCTGCAAAAAGCATAACACAGAGCCGCCGGTTTGGACTTTAAGTGTTTAGTGCCGTATCCTTTACCTTTTATCCTTTAAAAAATTATAGCACTACAAAATTTGGTTCCAATGTAAACCTACATTGAAAGAAATCTAAAGAAGGCTCTGCTACGTTTCTAGAGATGAATTGGCGCAAGAATGAATTAAGAAATCCATGAGAGAGAATAAAAATGAAGCTCTGTCCTGTGTAAAGGTATCCAAGAAAGCTGGCACTACTACTACTAACAACTCACCACAGCACTAAGCCGCCTGAGGCCAACAAATCTACGCACGCTCCTCCTCTATCCCAATCTGTTCAAAGTCTCCATCTTCACACCCTCCAAGGAAGTTCCTATTTCCCTAAAATCTTTCTTTGTGACATGCTTCAACCCCAACCGCGGACGACCTGCTTTCCGTTTAGCCTAGACGGTTAGCTGGTAGGTAAAGAATAATTAATTTTTCTTTTTTTTTCAATATAATGCAGTGGCATGGCTATGGAGAAGGTTTGGTATACAAATTTTCCCGCCAGACTTCTAGTTTTTATATTTCTAATTTCTAGAATTATAAATAGATAAAATGATAATTTATTCATTCACAAAAAAATGCATTCATTATGAAATCATCATCAAAAGTCAAACGAGTTATACAGCTCCTATCTACATCAGTAGGATACTTCCCTAATTACTTTTTAGGACCTTTCTGTTTATTATAAGAGGCTATTCTATAATTTATGGGAAAAAAATTATTATTCCTTTTTTATTTTTTATGCTCGAGAGTTTTTTTTTTAATCTAAAAAAGGTCAGTAATTCATTCCTTTCTTTTTCAAAGCACGTCACTGATAGGATACATCCTGTTGAGTTTTCAGGCCTTTCCTGTTTTGATACATTAGGTTACCCTATTTTTTTCTTGAAAGGAAGGGGAAGGAGATCCAACTCTCCTCATTATTTTTTTTATTATTATTTCGGAAAAGCCTATGTATGTTATTTTTTAAAGTTTTTTTTTTGAAAAAATCTTGATTATACATTTCTAATTTATAGAATTACTAGTACTAGTACTACTAACAACTCACTGCAAGACCATGCCGCCTGAGACCAACACAGCTACGCACACTCCTCCTCCATCCCAATTTATTCAAACCCTCCCTCTTTACACACTCTCAGGAAGTTCCTATATCCTTTAAATCTTTCTTTATGACATCCTCCCACACCAACTACGGACGACCTGCTTTCCGTTTAGCCCTAGACGGTTGGCCGAAAAAGATATTCTTTGGCAATATGTCATCTTTCACCACAGAATGTGCCCTAGCCATCTCAGCCTTTCTCTCATTATAGCCCTGGAAAGCGGGATTGAACTATACTTTTCGTTCAGCCTACTGTTTGAAATACGGTCACTCAGCCGGGTACCCAGAACAATCCGTAGGCAATTTCTATGGAAAATATCAAGCAAATCTTCATCCGCTTTTCCGAGCACCCATGCTTCCCCTGTCATCACTCTAGCTTCCAATATTCTAATCTTGGTGTGCAGACGTATCTTCCTCTTCTTCCAAACTTTTTTTTAACTGTGAAAAAACACCCTGAGCCTTGGCTATTCTATTTTTAACACCTTAACTGTTCCCATCCTTTTACTAATAATTAATTAAAAAAAACTTTCCGAAAAATCAGTTTTTCAAAGAAAAGTAAAGGCCGTTTTAAACTTAAGCTCAGCGGATACAAATACCTGTTAAAGTTCAAACTCAAAACGACCAGAAATTCTTATTAAAGAATAAAGTAAACCCAAAACGAAAAGAAATTAAATAATTTCTGAGACCACACTGGCTAATCATGATAAAACAAAACAATAGTAAAAAAAAGAGAAAAACGAGGATTATACAAGCCAGTGAAAAATATGGACTAAAATGCAAATATTTCGGTCAATACCTCCACTTGACCGTCCGCAGTGCAAGATAATAACATTAAAATTACTAATAAAAATCCGAGGATACTATAAAAAATTTCAAACCTTAAAACAAAGCACAAATAAATTTGAAGACCCTCTCCATGTAACGGTGAAAGGGTAACTGAATAAAAAATACAGTACTGAACGGGAATTCAATTTTTTAATTTATACAGAGCATTTTTAAAAGCTAAACGCTTTCCAGGTAAAACATCATCACAGATTAGGTTAGGTTGTAAAATGTGATTTTTTTTTAATGTTTAAGTAAAAACGATCAGAATTAATTAGTTCATTATAAATAGGGCTTAAATAGGTTTCTCCCGTATCTCTATTGAGAGCAACCTTTCGGTGAATGTACTTTTTATCTCAACTGCCTCCCTGAAAACTGGGATGAGACCGTTAACAGGGGCAAGAATGGAGGTGTTATCGATTCTTAACAACCTCCCCTCGAAGTAACATGATTCTTACACCGGATTTCTTACACCGGAAGAAATCCATATGTTGTCTAAGGGAACAAAATTTTACTTGCCTCATCCACGAGTAAATTTCTCAGAGATAGTATCCAGTGTGGAGGCGGGCATATTTGGCTCAAGAGGTATTGTGGAAAATCCAGATTTACTTCGAGGGGAGGATTTTAGTAATCTTCTTGACTTCACTCCTTATTCCTCTAATTCAAAAACTTGGGAAACACAAATTCTTGGAAATTTAACAAAAGACCCAGACATCATTATCACCAGGGCTGACAAAGCGAATAAAATTATTATCCTTGATAAAGTCTCATATAACAAAAAAGTTACGGATATTTTGTCTGACACTCACACTTATAAACGGATAGAGTCAGACCCAACCGACAAGTTCACCCGTGAAGTACGAAAACAGATGGAAATTTTACAAAAAGAAAGACTCGTTACTCCACAAATGTACAAAATGTTTTACCCTAAAGGGTGTTCCGCTCCTAATTTCTATGGTCTCCCAAAAATTCACAAAGATGGAGTTCTTCTGCGCCCAATTATGGCCTCTTATAGCTAACCAGCTTCCAGACTGGGAAAATGGTTATCCACAATTTTTCGTCCTCTTATGTCGACGCAAGCTTCTTACATTAAAAATTCAGTACACCTTGTGAAAAAATTAAAAAATCTTGATATAAAAAAAGACACAGTTTTGGCCAGTTTTGATGCCATTTCGATGTATACATCATGTGATATAAAAAAAATGTGAATTCACTCTTCAAAAGAAACTAGAAGATAATATTGTCCGGATGGATTACAAAACATTAGATATTGAAACCATTATGCGACTTGTTCGTCTTTGCAATAGATATTCCTTATATTTGCGGTACAACAATCAATTTTTCACCCAAACAAATGGCCTCCCAATGGGTACGAGCCTTTCACCTTTTTTGGCCACTTTTTACATGGAATTTAATGAAACCTCCACTTTGAATACTTTTCCTCTGAAACACCGGTTCTGGGGCCGGTTATAAAAAAAAACAAGTTTTTTAAACTGAAAGTAAGGAGCGACATTAAAACTTAAAACGAACAGAAATTATTCCGTATATGAAAGGGTCTGTCCCCTCCTCAACGCCTCGCTCTTTACGCTAAAGTTTTTTATTGTTTAAAAAAACAAAGTTGTAAGAAAGAGTCAAATTTTGGCGTATAGAGCTAGGCGTTGAGGAGGGGACAGACCCTTTCATTTACGGAGTAATTTCTGTTCGTTTTAAGTTTTAATGTCGCTCCTTACTTTCAGTTTAAAAAACTTGTTTTTTTTTATTTAATCTCTGTCTGGAATCACGGAGAGATAGAAATTAACGCTTTTTTACTTCATCTTAATAGTTTCGATTCCAGCCTTCAGTTCACCTTGGAACTGGAATATAATCATAAACTGCCTTTTTTAGACGCCTTAATCTTTAAAAAATCTCTCAGCCTTGAATATTCGATTTATAGAAAACCTATACATAATGATAGGTATTTGCATTTCTCTTCCAACCACCCTCCTTGTGCAAAAAGAGGAGTAGTTATATCTTTAGTTGATTGTGTCATAAGAACTTGTTCAAAGGCTCATATAATCCCAGAATTAAATTATCTGAAGGACATTTTGTTTTGCAATGGATATCCTATCAAGTTACTGGAATCCATCATAGAAAAAAGAAAAAAAAAGGCAGAAAAAGATTCATCGTCTCCACAACCTCCAACGGATATCACCCCTTTAGTGGGTGATAAGAAAGTTTTTACTGTTTTGCCCTATTTTCCCAAATTAGGTGACAAATTGCAAAGAATTTTTAAAAAACATAACTTAAATGCCACCTTCAAAAATTCTAGTAAAATCGAGGACTATTTTAACAGCGGTACAGATAAAACAAGCCCAATTTTGGGCAGTGGTGTTTATAGGGTTCCATGTTCTTGTGGCTGTTTCTATGTTGGAAGAACCCATCAGCAATTGGGGGAGAGATTATTGGAACACAGGTCCTCAATCGACAAAGCTATGGAGCTATCCCAAAGGCCTGAGACTTTTGATTCCAACTTGGCTCAGCATGTGTATGACAACCTGCACCATTTTGTTTTATTCGATAACACCTCCATTATTGCTCATGTTAAAGGTCTCATCTAAGTTTTCAGGGAGGCAGTTGAGATAAAAAAGTACATTCACACGAAAGGTTGCTCTCAATAGAGATACAGAAGAAATCTATTTAAGCCCCATTTATAATGAACTAATTAATTCTGATCGTTTTTACTTAAATATTAAAAAAATAACATTTTGCAACCTAACCTAATCTGTGATGATGTTTTACCTGGAAAGCGTTTAGCTTTTAAAATAATCTGTATAAATTAAAAAATTGAATTTCCATTCAGTACTGTATTTTATCATTCAGTTACCCTTTCACCGTTACATGGAGAGGGTCTTCAAATTTTTGTTGTGCTTTGTTTTAAGGTTTGAAATTTTTTTATAGTACCCATTGGTTTTTCTAAGTAATTCTGATGTTATTATCTTGCACTGAGGACGGTTGAGCGGAGGTCTTGATTCAAATATTTGCATTTTAGTCCATATTTTTCACTGGTTGGTATAATCCTCGTTTTTCTCTTTTTTTACTATTGTTTCGTTTTAAAAGAAATTAAATAAACAATCATAGCAAAAAACATACAACAAGTAATAATGTAAATGAATAAATAGATCTAAAAGCGAGTAATGCTTAGACTTTACTTTGCACTTTACTGAAAAAAATATAAATGTTTTTACTTTTATAACTTTAATAAATCAAATAATATTGACATTTTGATTAATAAATATAAACATATGTATATTAAACTGACAATGCACGTTCATTTGTATTTTTGCAGTAAAGTGCAAATTATATTCTGGCCTTGGGAAGGCATAGGGGTTTTGAGCCTTACTCATGTTAATTTCTCCTCGTTTTGAATTTGACTCGATTATTTATTGTAATTTCAGTTCGTTTTGGGTTTCATTTATTTTTCAATGCTGATCTGTGATAGTTCCACGCTTGGTAGATTATTTGATCTTGTTTTCGTTCATTTTTGGTTTAATGGAGTTCTTTACTTTTCTTTGAAAAATGTATTTTGTGGAAAAGATTTTTTTAATTAATTTCTGTTCGTTTTATATTGACATAGTCTTTTCAGGGAAATAGAAAATAATACTTTAAATCATTTTGTTTTTTTAAGACTCTATAGTTTGGTCGGCTATTAGTGTTTAATTTAGTTTCATACCTCCTCTAGTTGCCCTGAAGTAGAAAACTTGATACCATTTGCAAAAAAATCTGTTTACTTTCTTTGATAGCTTGGATACACTTATGCTATTTAGATTTGGTAAAATTTTAAGAGCAGAAATAGCCCCGAAAGTTTGAACATAATACCCTCAGTCGTTCTTGAGATACGGCTGAGATGCCTTATTGGGAATTAGCATTAACATAGTACATTTTGATTTAATCTCAAGACAACATTTAATTTTTAAACATAATGGGCAAATGGGAAGGTGGGCGTAGGAGGGGGATTAGTTACCCTCAAATCACTTTCAACTATTAAAAAGGGCACTAGCCCTTTCTATTTTCAACCGAATGAGCCCTTTTCGAAGTTTCTACAACTCCTTCGATACAAAGTGCCCTGGTCTAAACAAAAAAAAAAATACATTGTAACAACACCGCTCTTTACTATAAAAATGCCAAGCCTTCCCATCACATTCAACTATTAAAAAGGGTACCAGCCCTTTCATTTTTCAATGGAATGAGCCCTTTTTGAGTTTCTACGACAACACTTTCTATAAATATCTTATATGCCCTAAGAGCATAACTTACAACCCTTGCCCTCAGAGCTGTTGAGGGGTTGTAGCATTCAAAGACAAAATTTCCAGAACTTTGAACTATGTTAAACAAAATGGTTGTCTCAAAATTTTTATTGGATGTTTTTGGAGAAATGATGGGCGTGAGAGGGGCGTCAGTTGCTCTCCAATCACTTTCAAGTATTAAAAAAGGCACTAGCCCTTTCAATTTCCAATCGAATGAGCTCTTTTGAAGTTTCTACGACAACGCTTTCTATAAAAATCTTATATGCTCTCAGAGCATAACTTACAACCCTTGCCCTGAGGGCTGCGAGGGTGGGGTGTCATCCTCAAAGACCTAATTTCCAGAACTTTCAACTCCGTTGAACAAAATTGTTATATCAAAATTTTGATTGGACGTGTTTGGGGAAATGGTGGGCGTGAGAGGGGGGTTAGTAGCCCTCCAATCACTTTCGACTATTACAAAGGGCACTAGCCCTTTCAATTTCCAATCGACAGAGCCCTTTTTGAAGTTTCTACGACAAGACTTTCTATAAGAACCTTATATGCCCCCAGGGCACAGATTACAATTCGGGCCCAGAGGGCTCTGAAGGGGTTATCATCCTCAAAGTCATAAGTTTTATACCTTTCATATACGGTGAACATGGAAAACTCAAAATTTTGAGTGTTTGCGTTTGGGAAAATAGCGGGTCTGAGAGGGGGTTAGTTGCCCTCCAATCACTTTCGACTATTTAAATGTGCCCTAGCCCTTTGAATTTCCAACTGAATGAGCCCTTTTTGAAGTTTCTACAACAGCGCTTTCTATAAAAACCTTATATGTACCCAGGGAAAAACTTTGCCCTGAGGGCTGTGGGGGAAGTGTCATCCTCAAAGACATAATTTCCGGACCTTTCGACTACGTTGAACAAAATGGCTATCTCAAAATTTTGATTGGATGTATTTGGGGAAATATTGGGCATGAGAGGGGGGTTACTTGCCCTCCAATAGCTTTCGACTATTAAAAAGGGCACTAGCCCTTTCAATTTCCTTCAAATGAGCCTTTTTTGAAGTGTCTGCGGCAACGCTTTCTATAAAAAAAAACCTTATATGCCCCCAGGGTATAACTTACAACCCTTGCCCTGAGGGATGTGGGGGAGTGACACCCTCGAAAACACAGTTTCCGGACTTTATAACTACTTCGAACAAAATGGCAATCTCAAAATTTTGATTGGATGTGTTTGGGAAAATGGTGGGTGTGAAAGGGGTGTTAGTTATCCTCCAATCACTTTTGATAATTGAAAAGGGCACAAGCCCTTCTAATTTCCAATCGAATGAGCCCTTTTTAAAGTTTCTACAACATCGCTATCTATAAAAACCTTATATGCCCCCTAGGCATAACTTACAACCCTTGCCCTGAGAGCTATGAGGAGGTTATCATCCGCAAAGACCTAATTTCTATGCCCCCAGGGAAAAACTTAAAACCCTTGCCCTGAGGGCTATGGGGGGAGTGTCATCCTCAAAGACATAATTTCCGGACCTTTCAACTACGTTGAACTAAATGGCTATCTAAAAATCTTGATTGGATGTGTTTGGGGAAAAGGTCGGTGTGAGAGGGGGGGGGGTGGTTGCCCTCCAATCACATTCGACTATTAAAAAGGGCACTAGCCCTTTGAATTTCCAATCGAATGTGCCCTTTTTCAAGTTTCTATGACAAAGCTTCCAATAAAAACCATATATGCCCCCAGGGCATAACTTACAACCCTTACCCTTGAGGGCTCTGGGGGAGTGTCATCCTCAAATATATAATTTCCAGAACTTTCAACTACATTGAAAAAAATGGCTATCACTAAATATTGATACAATCCTTGCCCTGAGGGCTGTTAGGGGTTGTCGTCCTCAAAGACCTAATTTCCAGAACTCTCAACTGCGTTGAACAAAATGGCTATCTAAAAAATTTTATTGGATGTGTTTTGGGAGAAAGTGGGCGTGAGAGGGGAGTTAGTTGTCCTCCAATCACTTTCAACTATTAAAAAGGTTACTAACCCTTTTAATTTCCAATCGAATGAGCCCTTTTTGAAGTTTCTACGACAAAAATTTCTATAAAAACCTTATATGCCCCCAGGGCATAGCTTACAACCCCTGCCCTGAGGGCTGTTGGGGGAGTGTCCTCCTCAAAAACATAATTTCTATCTGGCAGTCAACTACGTTGAACAAAATGGCTATCTCAAAATTTTGATTGGATATATTTGGGGAAATAATGGGCGTGGAAGAGGTGTTAGTTGCCTTCCAATCACTTTCGACTATTAAAAAGGGCACTAGCCATTCCAATTTCCAATCGAATGAGTCTTTTTCGAAGTTTCTATGACAACTCCTTCGATACGAAGTGCCCTTGTATGGAAAAAAAAATAATACATTGTGCCAACATCGTTCTTTACTTAGGCAGCGCAATTGCACTGCCAATGATACTACCAAGGTAAGTGAAGATGTCCACCTGATCAATCTTTTTGTTACTCGACGTCACATTTTCATGGTCCCTTATTCCTAGCCTCGGTGACTTAGTCTTCTTAACATTAATTTTCAAACCTATTCTAGCACCCTGAATTCGCAAATCCTTTGAAATTCCATTCATTTTTCAAATTTGAAATAAAATAAGGATTTATTCATTCACAAATAAGCATATTTGTTTCGTTGTGAAAAAAACCAAACGAGTTATACAGCTCATGGCTGCATTGCTGAAACGATACTTTCTTACTGAGTTTCCAAGAACTTCGCCTTTTATTATACTAGTTAATCTTATACTTACTTTGGGAAAAATCATAATTTGTTTTCCCTTTTTTGATCTTGAGTGATTTTTCCTATTTTTAAAAAAGATCAGTAATTCATTTTCTTTATTTTTAAAACATATCACGGATAGAATACCTCTCATAAATAATCAGTTACCCTTTCACCGTTACATGGAGAGGGTCTTCAAATTTTAGTTGTGCTTTGTTTTAAGGTTTGAAATTTTTTATAGTATCCTTGGATTTTTATTAGTAATTTTAACGTTATTATCTTGCACTGAGGACGGTCAAGCGGAGGTCTTGACTGAAATATTTGCATTTTAGTCCATATTTTTCACTGGCTTGTATAATCCTCGTTTTTCTCCTTTTTTTACTATTGTTTCGTTTTATAAGAATACCTCTCAATTTGGTTTCCAGGCTCTTCATGTTTTATTAAACTAGGTTATTGCACAAGTTTTTTGGGGAAAAAGCAGTGAATCATTTTTTTATTTGTTAAACTCAAGAGATTTTTCTGAATCAAAAGTCATTATTTTACTTTCTTTATTTTTAAAATACATCACCAATACGATGCCTCCCTATTTAGTTTGCAAACTTTTTCTTCCTTATTAGATTAGTTTTTATGGAGAAAAAACAGCATTTTATTTTCTTCTTTTTCGGATTCGAGGAATTTTCTTATTTTCAAAAAAAATCGTTTTTCGTTTTCTTTATCATTAAATTGCGTCTCCCTATTTAGTTTCTCGGCCATTCTTTTTCATTACATTGGTTATCTTATAAGTTTTTGGGATAAAAAATAGCCTTTAATTTTCTCATTTTAAATACAAAAATATAAGTTTACCTTTAAATCCTCATCACTGATATCTTCACCAAGTTCTTTGGCTATTTTTTTAAGTTTTGCAAACGTTATTTTGCCAGTGTTGTCTTCATCAAAGAGTCGAAATGCCCGTTTGACTTCTTCTTTGGTTTCATTGCATTCAATTTTTGATGTTACTAATTTACTGAATTGTTCAAATGTCACAAAACCTGTAATATGTAATAATTGACTGAACTGTTCAACAGTCACAAAACTTGCATTTAATAACGATAGCAAAAGGATGAACAATAAGTTAAAGAAAAACAGCAGGATTAAACAGTTTTGATTGGCTATCATAATTATAATGGAAATTGGACTTCAAAATGAAGTTTCAGATTAAATACGAATTGTATTATTTTAGTATTTGATCTTACTTATTTTTTTTCTTCTTAGTTCAAATATCTCTATTTTAGTTCTTTTAACAAATCGATTTTATTGTAGTGTTTTATCTTGTTTTTTTTACTATTTTTGAAATAGCCATTCGATATTTGTTAAATAATGTTCAGAATGACAATTGTTAAAACAATTAGACAGAAAATCTTAAGTAGATAATTAAAGTAAAAAAGGTGTTTTAAGATTAAGGTAAAAAAAAAAATTAAAACTTTTAGAAATTATCATCCATGTGACGCCTTTCCCCCAAACCCCGCTCTCCATGCTAAAGTTTGACAAGTAAGCTTCCAAAAGATATTTCAAGATGCACCAAATTTAACCAGTTCGTAATTCGAATTATACTAATTTCCAATCAGCTGTCTGAACTTATGTCTCCAACATTACTGTTGGAAGCTTTTCCAAGCCCTGAAAGAAAGCTTTCCTGGTTGTGTGTTTAAATGATAAAAGGAAACCAAAGCTCACGTAGATACGACATATGTTATCTCACACTTCAAACTAACATTGGTAACCAATCTGAACCAATTCTCTAGCGCAGATACATAAGAATCTCCCCCCTCCCTACCCTTAATATTGCTATCATCTTTTTTGCAGGTTTTCTAGGGCTTTTCCAAAATTGACTTGCAACCAAAAATGACCCTCTCCCAAAAAAGTAAAGACCTGTCAAAAAGCAGTCACCCCCGAAATGTGTGCATACTATTTTCAAAAATGGAAAGGTTTACTACGGTAACTGAATATTCGTGACCAAAAACAATTAAGCAAACCAAAAATAAATATTTTTCATCTCAATAGAAAATTTTTCATTCTGAGTTTTTCTGTGACGCTATATTGTTACGCCCCAAAAATAACGAGTTTTAGAATTTCATATAGTCTTAACATAAGATCAAAATTAAGGTCTGAGATTTTTGTAGAAACTCTGGCGTGAATTGAATCCTTGATTTCTGTTTACCCTTCATACACGCTAAAATAACACGTTCCTTCATTCCATTGTAATTTTGATTTATCTTCTAAGAGCAGACTTTGTTGTGCAATATTTTTGTTTGCAATTGAGTCTTGATGTCGCTTCTTTTGCTTTAGCTGTTCAGAGTAATCTGTCATCTTGTATTATTTCGCATGCGTCATAGATACAAAAAATTATACGACCAGAGCACGGAAAGAAGTATAGAATTTCCTCTTTACACAATAGCATAATTATCGTGTTATTCTTTATTTTAAGCCATAGGGTGGCAAATCTGTAACTTCAATTAGATTTTGAAATTCTGACGTGGATTCATTTGCTTCTTCCTGTGTGTCTTCGCAAACACCAAAATAACACGTTCCTTCATTCCAAGGTGGCAAATAAGCAAATTCAATTAAATTAAGAAATTCTGGCATGAATTCAATTCCCCCTTCCTGTTTATTCTTCACAGACAATAGCGCGGCCCTTCATTCCATTGTAGTTTTGATTTATCTTCTAGCCGCCAATTTCGTTGTGCAACATTTTTTGTTTACAATTTGATATGATTCTTGCTGTCGTTTGTTCCAAACTTTTTGCTTTAGCCGTTCGGATTCGGAGTCATTTGTCATCTTGTGCAATACGCATGCGTCATAGATACCAAAAATGATACAACCACCCTGGGAAAAAATTATTTAAGTTTTGCTCTTTAAATGTAAATATAAATATGACGTCCCTCAAATGAAAAATGTTATTTGAAAATTAAGGCTCTAAGCGAATTTTCTCAAACTCATGACTTATCTAGATCAGTAAACCAATTTAAAAAAAAACAATAAAATGAAAAAAATGAAGCCGTTTTCGAGAAAAAATAGATACATACACAATTGATATAGATAGATAAACACAAAAGCAATCAAACAAAAGCAAACCTGAATTTTCTGAAGAAGTAGTTTTCAAGTCTTTGAACAGCTGTTGCAGTTCGTCCTTCTTCGGTTCAAATCCGAGTGCTCTCAAAGCTGCCTTTCCGCAAAAAATAAAAAATATTAGAAACCACTGGCACAAATGGTGATTATGGAGATTTAACTTCTGGATCCTGTAGTGTCTACTTCAGGAAATATATATAATATGCAGGCACCCAGCAGCATAATGAACGTGCGTCAAAATTTCGTATTTACACTTTGAAAGCCTCCTGCACATTACATCACTGTCTTTATATACATTTTGCCAACGTTATGGTCGGACAGTCATCCCTCCCAAAATAAATGGGAGCAAAACTTACGTGCAGCCAAAGTTGCGTAAAACGCAGTTTTGGCACTTAAGACCATAGTGGAAACATGTTCTGAAACTGTTCGAAAATTTTTGGAAGTGTATATCTAGGACGAAGGTCGGTCAGAGTCCCATTTGTGCTCCTTTCTCAGAAGAATATTTTCTGGATGTAGCATGAGAAATTAACCACAACAAGATAAAAAAAAACCTGGCGGGCCACCCTCCCAATCTCAATATTAAAACTCCCTAGCTAAAGTAATGACTAAGCCCAGTGAAATTGCTGCGAATGTTAATGATCTACTTCTAAATTAGATAAACGTCAGAAATATTCTTTCTTATTTAAAAAAAATGAAATTAGGAGCCTTAGGCATTAATTTATGTGACCCTGGAGAGTATAAGCAGTCTCTCTACAAAAATCTAAGCCGTTACTAAGGGACAAAGTGGAAGTTATTAATTAACTTAATCTAATTAGTTTAGTCTGTTTTTAATAAGCTTAATCCGTTTCCATGGGATTTAACCAGATTTAAAAATAGATACACAACATCTGGATAGATAAGATCAGCTTCTGTGTTAACCAATACAAACAAAGTTGGAAAAGAGAGGAAAATCCAAGCCGTAAACTAAAGATGTACAGTCAGGGTTGTCACCTGTGACACGAAAGTGCTCTTTTATTACTATTTCATCATGTGTAGCACTGTAGCACGTGCTACATTGAATGTAGCACTTTTTCTCTTATATGAACAAATTAAAAACATACACATATGTTTTCATACGCCTACATTTTCCCATTCAGTGCTCTGACCAGCTTATGATACATTTTTATTCCTTTATCAAACAGTTCGTGGTAACGAACTGTAAGTAAGGAGCGACCCGGCTCAATGGTAACCGAAACTCTAGAAAACAGGTTTTTGATACCAATAGATATATCAAAAGAATCAGATGTCAATGCTGATTTCAAATATATAACTTTCATCAAGTTTAGTGCTACCCATCAAAAGTTACGCGCCTGAGAAAATTTGGCTGATTTTCAAAAAAAAGGGGAAAGACCCCCTAAAAGTTATAGAACCTTAATGAAAATCACACCATCATATTCAGCGTATCAGAGAACCCTACTGTAGAAGTTTCAAGCTCCTATCTACAAAAATTTGGAATTTTACATTTTTTGCCAGAAGAAAGATCCCAGATACGTGTTTTTTCGTTTGTTTGTTTTTTTTCCCCAGGGATCTTCGTATTGACCCAGTGGTCCTAGAATATCATGGTAGGACTCATTGGAACGGAAATTAAAAGTTCTATTGCCCTTTTAAAGTGACCAAAAAAATGGAGGGCAACTAGGCTCCCTCCCATGCTTATTTTTTTCCCAAAGTCACCCGATCAAAATTTTGAGATAGCCATTTTGTTCAACATGGTCGAAAATATGATAAATATGTCTTTTAGGATGACTAAATCCCCCGAAGTTCTCAGAGCGAGAGCTAAAAGTTATGAACTTTACCCAATGTTAACATTATAGTATTGGTTATTGGGAAGTATACAGAAGTTTTCAGGAGGTTTTTTTTCTCGTTGTGGGAGGGATGGGTGGGTCGGTGGTTATGTTGGAGGATCTGTTCATGAAGGAAGTTTTCATGGGGGAAGGGAAATTGCCATGAAGGGGGCGCCAGACTTGCCAGCATTATTTATTGGTTATCGGGAAGTATACAACCATTTTCAGGAAGGATTTTTTCTGGAGGGGGGGGCTAGAGGAGGGGGTTACTCTGGAGAATATTTCCGTGGAGGAGGTTTCTTTGGGGTAAGGGACATTTCTATGAAGGGGGCGCCGGATTTCCAATAATAATTTAAAAAACGATCAGAAATTAAATAAAAAAAACAAGTTTTTTCAACTGAAATGTAAGAAGGAATATTAGAACTTAAAACGAACAGAAATTATAACGTATGTGAGGGGGTTCTCCCCCAAGTCAATACCTCGCTCGTTACGCTACAGTTTTTTTTAGTGCTTTCAATAGAGCTATCTATTCTAATTAAACGGCCTTTGTGATTCAGGGGTTTGTGAATCAAATTTTTTTTTAACTTTTAACGTAAAGATTTAACGTATTGACGTAAAGATTTAACTTTTAACGTATTGACTAAGGGGAGAACCCCCTCGTATACGTAATAACATATACGTAATATAAAAAAACAAGCGATACGGCTCAATAGTAATCGAAACTTTTAAAAACGGAATTTTGATGTCAATAAATGTATCAAAAGAATTTGTTTATAATGCTGATTCTAAATATATAAATTTTATTAAGTTTAGTATTACTCATCAAAGGCTACGAGTCTGAGAAAATTTACTCGATTTTTTAAAGAGGGGGGAAACATCCCCTACAAGTGAAAGAATTTTAATGAAAATCACACCGTCAGATTCAGCGTATCAGAAAACCCTATTACATAGGTTTCAAGCTCATATCTGCAAAAATCTGCAACTCTGTATTTTTTGCCAGAAGAAAAATATACGAATATTGAAGTTAGTTACGTAAGTTAATTTGTAAAGACATCCATTTAGCAAAAGAAAAGCAAAATTTTTATGCAAATAAAAGCTGCATTGACCTAAAAAACGGTCAGAAATTAAATAAAAAAAACAAGTTTTTTAAACTGAAAGTAAGGAGCGACATTAAAACTTAAAACGAACAGAAATTACTCCGTATATGAAAGGGGCTGTCCCCTCCTCAACGCCTCGCTCTTTACGCTAAAGTTTGACTCTGTCTCACAACTTTATTTTCTCAAATAATAAAAAACTTAAGCGTAAAGAGCGAGGCGTTGAGGAGGGGACAACCCCTTTCATATACGTAATAATTTCTGTTCGTCTTAAGTTTTAATGTCGCTCCTTACTTTCAGTTTAAAAAACTTGTTTTTTTTTATTTAATATTAAAAAAGATTGACCTAAAAGCTAAGTCCACCTAAACGGACCACAGACGCAAAGATTTTTTTGACTGTAGCACCAAAAATCGCTGTGTACCACGCAAAGTTGGGCAATCGCAGCACTTTAGGAACTGACCGTGGTGGCAACTTTGCATATAGTGGCAAGAAACTTTAAGAAATTCGAGCCTAAACAGCGTTTCTGGAGACGAGTTTACTCAAGACTAAATCGTTTCACAACCTTGTTATCAGAAAGGAAAGATTTTTAAGTTTATATGTCGTATGGTTGATTGGCTACGTTGAAAAAATTTAACAGGGCTGCTGATAAACGCATTTGTTGGCGAATTTACATAATTTGCATGGTGTTAATATGCAGATGGAAACTAGAACAGAATATTTAAGAAAGGATATTTTATTGTTTAGTCAAACAATTTATGTCTGACCTTTCTTGTGCAGTAAATGTATAGATTCTGTAACTATCCTTAGTACAGGGTACCGAGTTTCGCTCGGCCCCTGGTATCTAGATAATTTTGGAGACCACACTGCCTTTCCATGACGATAAATAAAAGTTTAAATAGAGGTAATGTCCTTTTAATAGACTGTGAAGATGATAACAGTGATAGAAATTCACAAAAATACCAGATATTTCGGTCACATATGCAGTGACCGTCATCAGTAGTAAAACTAAACTAAAACAATTTAAAACAAAAGTTTATATACAAAATCAAATAAAACTACATATTGTTTAATTCTCTAATTCTTTTCAAAGCAAAGGCGGAAGCTAGCCTCTTTGACCTTCTTGGATTCGGTTCACTGGCGTTCAATGATATAACACTTGGAGAGAGGTCAACTACATTGGGTGAATTGAACTTTACTTTTAGGATTTTAATAAATTATTTTTTTAAAATAATTTAAGCTACGTCCATATTAGATACATAGCTATTACACATAGTTACCAGCGGCATGCTCATACCCACTTTGTTATAGTCGAAGCTTCTTAGTGGATGTTCAATTCTTTAAAAATATTTTAAATAATTATTATTTTTCAAATAATAATTTAAATTAATAATAAATAATTCATTTTTTTTAAAAATAATAATTAATATTTTTTTTTAATTATTTTTAAAAAATAAAATAAGGTTCGTATGTATATACTAATAAAGAAACAGAGAGATAAGAAATACATATGAAGCTTTGCTCGGCCCATGGTACTCGTTTGCATGGCCCTGGTACGCATGATGTCATAGCATCATGCGAATGGAAATTTGATGTTGGTTTAGTCATCCAAGTTGATCTTCACTGGAGCCGAGCGTAACTCGAAGAATGTGAACTTCCTTTCCAGGTCTTTCCTCAGAAATAATTATTGCTTTAATTACGCTGTTACATAATTCAGTAACAACCATGCGTGCTCCATTGCACATACCTTCTGAAATATCTAATTACGCATTAGTGTAATTATCGTCTTGTATTGCATTTGGGATTCGTTGTAATGCTCGTCGTCGCATGTCTTCTAACCGGCGATTTCGTAGTTCTCATTTTGTTTGGGATTTCGTACGGATGCTCGTTCGAGCATGTCTTCAAAGTGTTCTTTATATTGAGATTTCTTAAGCATCATCATTACCACATACATTTTCTCTATGTCATTTTCTTTAGCTGTTCGGATACGTCTTGTCGCGTTAGACTACTATTTTCAATAAGAATTTATACATATATACACAATTATTGTTTGTTTAAGTATATTCCATAATGGTAATTAAAAAATTATTACAAAGATGAAATTTTGTTTTAAATTTTTTTTTTCTTGTAGTTGATTGACGGTCTAATTTTAATTCAGAACGATCGATTGAAAAAAAATCCTTTCGCACGATGTCATGACGTCATAAATACACAATTAGTGACAACAAAGATGGCAATTAGTCTTTCTATTTATTTTTATTTTGTCGATTGACACTATTCAGAACAATTCGTATTCGTGCAATGACACTACTCGTACAATTCAGAATGACCGACCAAAAAAAAAATTCTTTTCACAAAACATTCTTCATTCTGGCCTTTGCTGTGTCTGACCGATCGGTCCTTACAACTGAACGATTTAACGTTGATTTTTCTCTGCACCGGTTATGTGTGAGCCCTTGTTGCGACAGAAAAACAAACAGCTTTCGAGCTACGTAAAATCATTCAAAGATATCACTTCCATTAGTCGTGACACCCCCAGTTTAGCTAGTAAGGATCTAACCTTCATCCAATAACGCTTTTTCGACATTCTTATTTCGATCATAGCCATTATCAGTGATGCCGTCCTAACTAGCATTACAGGGCGTCAATTCTTCACTTATTTCCTTGATTTTTACCCCCGTCATGGCAATCATTATCTTAGACGTTTTGCTATTTTTGAAATACCTTTACATTCAGGCACTTCAGATTTATCTACTTCTAGAATAGCGGATTGTTTTAAAATACTTTGGGAGTCAGAGTTTTCAATAAGACGTCTATTTCAATATCATCTTCCATATATTCTTTAATTGCAATTTTTATTATTGAAATTTGGCAAAGCGAAAAGTTAATTAATTTGAGCAAAAGAAAAAATGATCAGAGATATCGAAATCATTATAACAAATTTAGAAAGTGAAAACATCGATATATCATTTAATCAAAATATCGCCCAATACTTCCAATTTAAAGCGAAACATCTCATCGTAAAACTCATCTAATAACGGACTTGAAGCAAAACAGTGGTTCACTTTGGTTGCATGAGCTAATTGGCTATAGGCAGTTAGATTGCCTCTGCATCGCCTTGTCAACGTAGCGTTAATCAGCCATGCAAGGGTAGAATGTGATGTAAATTATGCAAATAAGGTACTGTTTCGGGGAACGATCGGGGGCCATCCCTTTCATATGCCTAAATACATCAGCTGCTACTGTTTTTATTTTATTTAGTATTTCGTTGTGAGATTTCAACCCGTCTTTGCATGTTCTCGCACATAGTTATTATAGGCTACATGAGGTCATTTTGAGCATAACTATGTCATAATGCAAGCAAACATTATATCCTTAGCGATATTTTTTGCACGTTAGCAGAACTACGCTTCTCCAGAATTGTTTTGCAATGTTGATTGTATCATCATTCCCGATGCTACTAGAACAGATTTCCAGGGATATCTTTTGACCGAGCAATGCAACAACAACATAAACAAACAGTTTCCCATTATTTTTGCTTATCTAATAACCATTATTAGCACTGCTGCCATTACTCGAATACTACTACTAGTATTCGAGATTTACTAGTATCACTAGTACTAGTATCAGTTTCCTGTAAAGGGTTTCCAGTGATGGGGGTTCTAATGGGGTACTTTTCGTTCCGACCCGACGCCACTTTCGAGGGGCTTCAGGCTATTTTTCAAAATGTCGAGAAAATCGTTTTCAAAATAACATTTTAAACTTAAGAATAATCGAAAGAATAGCTAACATTCCTGAATCAGGTACAAATGAAATATTTTTCACGCTAAACAGTTTTTTTAATACGCATTTTCAAAATTTGGATTACCATGGGCCGTGGTTTGTTCTTTACTAGGCTGTCCCTACTGGGGCAATCGCGATCTACTACTATTGAAATATCTTTAGGGTCCAGCACTTCAGATTTAGCTTAGCTAACCTGAAACAGCTACGTCCATATTATATACATAGCTATACACATAGTTACCAGCGCCATGCTCATACCCACTTTGTCATTGTCGAAGCTTCTTAGTGGATGTTCAATGTTTCCTGCACTTAACTCATTTAAAATTTCTTCCAGATTAGCAGAGCTGGTATTCTTCAGAATTGTTTTTACAGTGTTGATTGCTCTATTGTTCTGAACGTTACCGGGGCAGCTTTCCAGTGATACGATTTGGCTTTGCAATACACAAAAAGTGCAAACTAATACCACTATACTGACAAAAACCTTCATTTTGTATATAAACCAAGTACAATCGTTGTAACGGTGATATCATCATAAAAAAAAATTATCAAGCTGATAAAGAGCTTGAACAGGGGTTTTACTTTGGTTGTGACTGACGTATAAGGGATAAATACTTAATTCTGACTCTAAAGAGCAATAAATTTGCACTTATTTAGTTTTCATTTCAAAGTTTTCTACAAAGCGATTTAACTTTTTGTTTAATGGCTTAAGGGAAGAAAAGATAATTAATGACGTTTTTTATACTATTAATTTAAAAAAAAATTCCGAAAAATAAGTTTTTCAAATAAAAGTAAAGGCCATTTTAATCTTAAGCTCAGCAGATACAAATACCTTTTAAAATTCAAACTCAAAACGACCAGAAACTACTATTAAAGAATAAATGAAACCCAAAACGAACAGAAATTAAATAAACAATCATAGCAAAAACATACAACAAGTAATAATATAAATGAATAAATAGATCTGAAAGCGAGTAATGCTTAGATTGAATATGAATATCAAGCTTGAAATGAAAAAAAATATTTTCCTATTGAAGCAAAAATGAAACTTAAAACTAACAGAAATTAAATGAACAATTAATACAAACAAACATGAAATAGATATTAAAGTAAATTAATAAATACATCTTAAAACGAGTGAAACTTAAATTGAATATGCAAATCAAGCTTGAAACGAACAAAAATCACCAAAAACAAGAGTTTGGGTATGACCTCCTTCTCTCACTGTAAAAGTCTAAAACCTACTGTGTCATTGGCGATTTGCTGAAAACCAATTTTTTGAGAAATATGTTCTTTTTTACCTAATATTGAAAATAACCATTGAAATTATAGTAACATTTTGAACTGATAAGCTTTCAGCAATTAATATCATTATTCATCAAATATTTAGATTTATTCATTATCTCTTTTTAAAGTTTTTAAAGACTAATATAATTTCACAACAAACAAGTGTTTGGATACTGACTCCTTTACTGACTGTAAATAAAACCAAAACCCTACTGCGTCAGTGGCGCTTAACTGAAAACGGATTATATTACAAATATTTTCTTTTCCAGTTCTTACAGTATTGAAGATAAAAATACAATTACAGTGAAATAAATTCTTGAACTGATGGATCTTTCAACAATTAATATCATTATTAACCAAATATTCCATTTGATGTTGTTAGTAGAGTAGTACCTTATACTTTGCTTAGACGTATAGGAATTCCCATACTATTTGCTTGATGCTCTACACCTTTTCAAAGAGAGTCAGAACTCCCTCACACAGTTTGACGTAGACATTTTTTATTTTTTTTTTAAGTTGGCAAGGTATAATATGGTCAAACATGTTTTGAGAGTACCCACGCGTGTGACACTACACTTACACGTGAACATTCTAAAAAGCTGGCAAAGATTACATTATTGTTGTCAATTGCACATTGGAATTACACTTCAGCTTCACGTGCACATTTTTTTTAAAGCTGGCATGATATAATGTGGTCAAACATGTTTTGTGAGTATTGTCAAAATTATATAAGTCAACCGAACCGGTTTTTGAGACAACACTCATTTTTTAGGAGCCAATCATAGACATTGGTGCTTGCTCAATATACGGTAACTCGAGCGGTGATTGGTTAAAAATAAAAGGACTGGTTTTTTATTCATCCTTGAGATTTCGTATAAAATGTTCATTACTTTACGATTTAATTTTCATTATGATTTGATATATTCTAGATAATACATCGAATATTATTAACTTTGAAGCAATGAATCCGTCAATTTTCAATGTGAGTACAGCTTACTGAATTTTTTAATTTATTTCCAGATAAAAAAATCACTTAACCAGTAAATTCAAATTTCAGGGGCATAGGCCCTCCTCCCCTCCAACAATACTAATCCTAAAACATGATGAGTATACTCCCTAGAAAACACAAAGTGCGCTCTTTTTTCCACTATGTAAATAAAAACCCATCCCACACCGCTCTGTATACGAGCTTAATTCCGTAGTTTTAGATATTTCCTACAAAAAATGCCAGTTTCCTCATTCATTCTAATTAAAATGCGTTTTCTTTATCTGCTTAAATGAAAGCTTCTGTGTTACAAAGGAAGGGTCAGTTTTGGGAATCAAATTTCACACGCTCCTGTTATTATAAATTAACGACACATGCTTATGACTTAGCAACAAGGATGTTCCTTGACAAAGAGAGAAATTGTATTTTAGCCTAATTAAACGAAATATATTCTATTTTCAATTGTATTTCATGATTAAGAGGGGTTTTACGATGTGAAAAACAAACTATTTCATCGCATGGAAAGTAAGGGAGGAGGGAGGGGGAATTTTTTGTGTAGACTAATTTTTTGAAATTCCCCTTCTCCCCAAACTCAAAATTTTTCAAAACTTTACTTTAGAAGCTTTTTTAATTATTTCTAAAGTACTAAGACATAGAGCGCTACAACATCAGAATCAACTTTAGAGGGAAAATTATGTTATGGCAATATGTTTTTGAAATCCCCCTTCCCCCAAACTCAAAATTTTCCAAAATTTTACTTTAGAAGCTTTTTAAAAATATTTCTAAAGCACTACAAACATCAGAATAAACTTTAGAGGGCAATTTAACTGTAAAAGAGAGGTTATTATTTCCTTGCTAAATTTTTCCTCTTTTTTAAGGAGGAGGAAGATTCCTACAATTACTCCCCCCTTGAAAAGAGACCAAGATGGGGTGATATCACATCGATGTAAGCTGCAAGACCATCCATCAATAGATATGCCAGCTCCCTTACAAGTTCTCTGGACCAGCCAGGAACCTCTGAAGCCAGTGTCAGCTCTGCACAAACCTCTATGCAACCTGGCAGAAAATTCAAGAGGGAGTGGATAGATTCTCATAATGTGTCAACCTCATCTAGTCAAGATTGATAGGACACCCTCCTTCATGCTTTGCCAGGGGCTTCAGATGTACAAGTGCAGTCTCAATTTGGAAATGTAGGTATTTTTACCTCTATCTTATACATGATTATTTACTTAAAAAATGTTAGGAGGAATTGAGTTTTGTGGGTTGGGGGGAAAATGTGTGTGTGTGTGTGGGTATGTGCGTGGTGCATGCGCTCCATATTTTTCCGTCTACTCGATCATTCATTGAGATAGTATAATGAGTATTGTAAATTCAATAACAACTTAATGATTTTCACAATTTTGTTGTGTGTTTGTGTGTGTGTATGTGTGTGAGCGGTGCATGCGCTGCATATTTTTCTGTCTGCTCGATAATTCATTGAGATAGTATAATGAATATTTCAATAACAACGTAATGATTTTCACTATTTTGTTGTGTGTTTGTGTGTGTGTATGTGTGTGAGCGGTGCATGCGCTACATATTTTTATGTCTACTCGATAATTCATTGAGATAGTATAATGAATATTGCAAATTCAATAACAACGTAATGATTTTTATTATTTTGTTGTGTGTTTGCGTGTGTGTGTGTGTTATTAACAAAATTGGAAATGTATATATTTTTTACCTAATGTACTTTACGTTATTGCTATTACAAATAGTGATTTTTAAAACGAGTAGATTTGTAGGAAAATGAATCTGATCGCTATTTTTTATGGATGACTAGATTTGTAGGCAAAAAAAGAGTCAATTTTTTTTTTAATGAGCTATTAAGATAATTATTGAATTTTTTTTTTATTTTGTTTTATAATTATTTACAATTATTTAATTATTGAGATTTTTTTAACATATTTTATTGCTATTAGTCATGTTGCGATGGGTGTGTGTGAAAGTGTGTGCGCATACGTGTGTGTGTGTGTGTGTGTGAGTGTGTGCGCATGTATGTGTGTGTGCGTGTGTGTGTGTGCGTGTACGCGTGTGTGTGAAAGTGTGTGCACATACGTGTGTGTGTGTGTGAGTGTTTGCGTGTGTGTGTGTGTATGCGTGTGTGTGATCGTGTGAGTGTGTGTGTGTGCGAGAGTGTGCGCATGTGTTTGTATGTGTGCGTGTGTTATTAACAAAATTAGTAATTTATTATGCATTTGTTTTGTAAATAATACTATAAGCAAAAATGCGTAATTTATTATGCATTTGTTCGATAAATAAGAAATCCAATTAAAAAAAATTGTTTGATAAATCCGACTAGGAAAAAAATAGTGTGCTATAGTTATGATAAAACTTTCCTAAGAAAAATTGTTTGATAAATCCAACTAAGAAATAAATAGTGTGCTTTAATTGTGATAAAACTTTCCTCAAAGAAAAAAATGAATTGTTTGATAAATTCAACTAAGAAATAAATAGTGTGATATAATTATGATAAAACTTTCCTAAAAAAAAATTGTTTTATAAATCCAACTAAGAAAAAAAATAGTGTACTATAATTGTGCTAATACTTTCGTCAAAGAAAAAAAAACTCAATCCATTCAATTTCTAGTTTCAGGGGGAAACTATGAAAACAACTGACTTCCCTGTCCCAGGACTTCAAAGTATCATGGGCAATTGTCTCCTCTCGCCGGATGATGATGTTATTGAAGGTACGTTATTTGGTATCCCCTTGGATTTTCAATTTACAACTGAAGAAATGGACAGTCTTATGCAAATTGTTGGACCTAATGTTCCCGGGGATATTTTTGACGATGATTTTATAATTAGTGAATTGGATCCTGTGCAAATAGGTGCAGGACATGAAAATAGTGGCAAGTCCCTAGAATTACGTGAGTTTTATTTGTTAGAGTCTTCTCTAGGTCACTTACAAACATATAGGGTAGATTTTAATCCTTCCGAGGAAAACGTGGTTGACGGGGGTGTCATTTTAACAGACCCTGTAAATGTTCTTCATAGATATATCGACCGAATTCGAGCATTTATTGAGATTCAGATTCAGAATTGGGGGGGTGAAGGGGGGATTAAGGCTTCAGTAAATCAAAAAGTTTATTTACAAAAGGGGACATCTGGGGACATTTTTTATTTTCATTTTTCAACTGGCAACCAAACTTTTTACCCTGGTCTAAATGAATTTGAGAATAACTTTTTCAACTGGGTAAACAAATTAATTTCGACTTTGGACTCATTTAACGAGAGGGGAAGCGGGTCCACAATTTTATACATTGAACACATGGATCTGAATCTCAGTAGATTTAAAAAAAACTTTATTTTAAGGGGAGGGCGGGGCAACAAAATAAAATGTCACCCAGATTTGTCGGCTACGGGAGGGGTTCAATGTTTCAGTTTTGACACAGGGCTGCAATGCTTTAAATATGCATTTTTAGCAGCAGCCCATAAAACATTAAAAAAAGATTCAACAGTAAAAAATCTCGACAGCCTTGCACGTCACGGTGGAAAAAACTTCCCTAAAGCAAATTTTGATTGTTTAGAGGGAAAATATCCGGTGTCCTTAAAAGAAATAACTGTATTTGAAAGAGCAAACGAAAATCTTCGGTTGGGGATGGTTGTTCTCCAGAATAACACGGAATTTGTAAATGGGGGACAGAAACCGAATAAAAAAGGGGTTTTATATTCAGTTATGACACCGTCAGTAGATAATGTTAAAAATTGGGTTTGGGTTATTTATGAGCCTCCCAAAGATGTAAATTCCTATGGTCATTTTTCCCCCGTTACAGCAATAAGTCGACTCTTATCTCAAGGTGTGAAGAAAGGGGAACGTCACAATTGCCCCATGTGCCTTACCCCATTCACATCTGAACAAACATTCTCGGATCACATGAGATATTGTAAAATTCATGGCAATCAAAGAATTGAAATGCCGGCAGGAGGCAAAGATACTTTACAATTTAAAAACTTCCAAAATTCCCTGCTACAAGTTGATAAAGTATCTTTCGATGGTGAATCAAGACTGGTAGAGGTATCAGACCCATCAAGGCCAAATATAGTCAAGGAGCACAAACTAGTTGCATGTTCCTATGCACATGCTCGTCGAGATTTCAATAATAAAATGCAGCTGGAAGTTTTTTTTGCTCTGGATGAGGAGGGTAGGAGGGAAAAATTATTGGTGTCTTTAATAAAAACAGCAAACGGTGCAATTTCACAATTGCGTCACATCAACTACCCAACCACATTATCAGATAAAGAGCAACTGGCACTAGAAAAAGGGACAATTTGTTGGGTTTGAAGAAATGCTCTTGACCTAAAAGATGCGGTCCAGGACCACGATCATCTTACTGATCCCATTTCAACTGGAAAAAGTAATTATAGAGGCTTGATTCAAACTTCATTTAATTTAAAAATTAAATAGCAACTCTTTCTTCCGGTTTTTATACATAACTCTAACTACGATCTGAAGTATGTGCTACCAGCAATGGCACATCTTCAAAGAAATGGAACAGTGGATGATGCATGGGTGATAGACAGCTTTTCCTACAAAATAATTACTAAATCATCGGAAAAATTGCTTGTTTTGGAATTTATGCGGAGAATGTTGTTGAAGACGACGTTGTGTACATGAATAAAATTCTTTTTTTAGATTCCTACAGTTTTTCCCCAAATCATTGAGCGAATTAATTCAAGTGCAAAAAAACGATGACGCATGCAACGCTGTCCCCCTTCTCAAGCAACAATTTCCAAATGATTTATATTATTTGTTGTCGGTCAAGGGCCTATATCCTTATGATTATTATTGTTCCATGTCAAGATTCGACGAGGAAACTATTCCCTCGATTGAATCGTTTTACGACAGGCTACACGATCGTAGGTGCACCCCTGATGAATACAGTTTTGCTAAAAAAGTGTGGGCAGAGGGAGGGTATAAAAATGGGTTTGACTAAAAATGGGTTGTAAAAATGGAGATACCAGTTGAGCTTCACGATTCAGTAAAGGATTTTGTTTTTCCGTGCATCAATAGACCTGTGACTAGGGACTCTTTGAGCCCCCGCAATAGACGTTTAGTCTAGGTGGACGGATTGCATTGGATCTTCAAAATAAAAACTTATTGCTGACCTTCTGCCGAAAAAAAATATTGTTGTACATCATGTGGCTTTAAAATGGATGTGCAACAACGGTTTCAACGTCACAAAGGTTCATAGAGCCCTCCAGTTTAGTCAAAAACCCTATCTAAAAACGTTTGTTGACACTTTTGTCAAGAAACTTTCTGAAGCACAAACGAAAGCCGAAAAAGAATTTTATAAGCTTATTTTGAATTCGGCTTTCGGCAAAATGTGTGAGTGTTCGCAATAGGAATTGTTTTAACGTCGGGACTGACCCCGAACAATTTGCTAGAAATATTTATGTTCCAAATTACACTTCCATTGTGATCATTGGCCCGGACTTGGTGCTATTGAATAGAGAAAAAAAGAAGCACTGTCCTGAATGAAAATATTGCTGGAGGCAGTGTAATCTTGGAGATCTCTAAAAAGCTCATGTTGGAATTCTACTACAATATGGCGAAGGTACAATGGCCGGAGAAGGGGCAATTTGAGGTGTGCTATGGGGACACAGATTCTCTACTGCTAAAAGTAAATAACCCAAACTTCATTGATGACTCGGCGCAGGGTGAAATTATTAGCTCACGGATAAACAACTCCCATTGGAGTTGGCCATATCTAGAGCTACTGAAACGTCGGGCGCCGAATCAGCTTTTATTTTTTAAATATTAACCGAGAAGTAATTTTCTTTCTCGTTATGAGTTGGTTATTCTGAGAGTGTACTTCATACAACCAAACGAAAGGGACGTCGAAAAGCTGTGTAAAGGAGTGCCAGTATGCTCTGTTAACAAAAATTTCAACGTAGAAATTAGTTGGACTTGCTCTGCTCAAAAAACAATTCCCTGAGCGAAATTGTTGGCAATTCGTTCCCTCAACTACAGGAACTTTACTGTAAATGTAGAAAAAATTGCCATGAGTACCATTTCTGACAAGGTCTTTGTTTGTCAAGACGGTGTGACGACCCTCCCCCTTGGGCACTATTTAACTTCAGACCGGGCCGAATGTGTTATCCATAGGGAAAGTCTCGGTTTGAATAAAGTCCAATAAATTTTTCCCAAAACCTTGGGGGGGGGAGGGAGACTCGCGGCCGGGGGGGGGGGCGGCCGGGTGGGGGGGATAAAATAAAAGCAATTGCCACGACGGGGTTGGTGCAGATACAATTCATACAGGGACTTGATGTTTTCATCATTATTGAAGCAAACACTTGGCTGATTATTGACGATCTGGCTGAATCTATTGAACAATGATCCCAGGAAATGCTGCAATTGTTCACCGTTCGCTCTCATCATGAACAGATTTCCGTTACTCTGGTTCTACACAATCTATTTTATCAGAGTAAATGTATGCGAACACTTGCATTGAACTGCACCTATTGTATCATCTTCAGAGTTGTTCGTGATTCTTGCTCGCTAATGACACTCAATAAACAAATCTATCCAGGCACACCTAAATTTCTGTTCTCAGCATACAATCAGGCAACTAATAAACTCAGCGGCTATATTCTATTGCATTTTAATCAAGATACACCTAAAGATTTGTGCGTGGTCAAAGATATATCTGACAATGAAATTACAGTATATTTCTCCGTGAATAAAAAAAAGACCTATTAGTTGCTATCATGACAATGAAGATACTACATTAAAATAATCATCTGTTTTCAGTTCTAAGCGCTTCAAAACTCTCGCTTAAGATAGCAAAAATCAAACATCTTGTCGGTAATGATTTCATTAATGTTATATCTGAATATTGTATAAATTTGATAGAATGCAATGTTCAAATACCATAACTATTTAAGCAGTAGGCAAGGCAGCATCGTTCTATTGTACGTATTTGAGTCTCTAAAAAGATGGTAAAGAATTTTAAAAGAAAACGTCTTCTTCAGGAGGGCGGTAGCTTTTTCACACTTTTACTGCCAATAACGGCAAGACTTGTAAACGGTTTTCTTTAGAGAGAATGACAAATCCCTATAAATTGACTCCAACAGAACTCGCTGTCCCCCCTATGGAACACTTTGAGAACAATCTGAGTAAATTCCTTGACAACGAGAATATTAAGGATGATAATAAACTGCTTTTACTTCATGATTCACTTCGCCGAGTGGACAAACATAAGCCCTATCGTGCGAAACCCAATGGTATTGATCACAAAAAAAATCATCTCCTCAAGAGTCTGCTGCTGGTGCTGGAAAACAATTAAATACGTTGGTTTTGTTTACATTTGTATTTAAAATTGTAAATCTACTCCCCCACTAATATCGTGAAAAAATAACAAGGCTCCTAGCCTATTTCATGGAAAGCTGTTAAGATTATGTTCAAGTTAAGAGCATTAGGAAAGAGATTAAAATTCAAGGCAAGAGCTATAATCTACTTGATTTAATCTATGATATGGTTAAAAATCGTAAAGGACTATTATCATTTGACGCTCATCTATACAACTTTCTAAATACATTAAACTTCCCCAAAAGTCTTATTAGGAATAGACAAATTCTAAAAAAATTAAATGAACATGCACCATCATCATCAACATCAACACCATTAAAATATGAAGAGGAAGAAGAAGAATGAAGAAGAAGAAGATTTTAAATCAATCTTGGAAAATACTAGCACACCTAGTGGAAAAAACTTGACAATGGTGGTGGCAAGGAAAGAGCAAAACCGTATCATGTCACCACCACCACCACCACCAACCACTAGTATACAAAAGGGTAGCGAACGTTACAAAACGTTTTTACGTTCAAAATGGTTGAAGTTCTGAAAGGTATTTATGAAAGTATTGGTGAGGCGGGGAGTTTAAGTTCACCCACCACTCTTTCCAAGATCACTGGTGTTCACACTAAAAGTGTACAAGACTATCTACAAAATGAATCAAGTTACACTCTGCATAGAAATCATAGACTTCATGCTAATCATTATCGAAAAACTAAATCCTTTACCCCATTGTACATAATGTAAACAGATTTGCTGACTCTAGATGAGATTCAAAGACTTCACAATACACCGTAAAAGTACATTCTACTTGCAATCTGTGTTTTTAGTCGCTATGCACATGCCATTCCATTGCGATCAAAGAGAGGCGTTGAAGTTGCTCAGGCCGTTGAAAGTATTCTCGAACAGGATTCATATAAAAAAATTCAATCGGATCGCGGTAGTGAATTTGTTCATCACCATGTTGCAAAAGTACTAGTGAATTATAGTACACTGCTCTATCACGGTCATAGTCCTATAAAGACTGCATTGGCCGAATGATTGATTCGACTTTCAATTTCAAGATTTTGTACATTGAACAATACACCTGCTTTTATTCATCATTTAGATAAAATCATGTTGATTTATATTCAACGACCTCATCGATCATTGTCCAACTCTAGCCCAACGGATACTCATCATTCTGATCATGATACAATTGACACCTTTCTTAAACAATATTACAATGAAACGATTGTAAAAAAGAAAAATAAATTCAAAGTTGGTGATACTGTTCGAATTAATAGAACAACTAATGTTTTTGAAAAGGAGAATTACTTGTGGTTCACAGAGCTTTTTAAAGTGGCAAAAATCCTAGACACTAAACCCATAACATTTCGTCCGTGTGATACAAAAGATGAAGAGATTTTTTGAAGCTTTAATGACTATGAGCTACAAAGGATTAAAAATAATAGTGAAATCTATCAAATTGAAAAGATATTAAATACTCGTACTCGCAGGGGTAAGAAACAGTTACTTGTTCGTTGGCTAGGATACAACTCTGATTTTGATTCTTGGATCGGTGTTGAAGATATAGACAATGCCCAGTGATTTCTATGTAACATTTATGTCCAACGTTTCCGATCCTCTCTACAACGACTTGAATACAATTGATTTTTGGACAAAACTCTCACCCACCATCGACTTTGACAGTGCGTATGAAGTGGCCCTTGTCGACTGTATTCTCAAAAATACCTATGACATCCTTAGAAAGGATCGTGTGTATGATATAAAAGTTATACCATTCGATTGGACACTCTTTGTCGACTATGAATGGGTTGAAGCACTTAAATCTAGCGAATATCCACGTGCCAAATTGAAATATATTGAATACGATAATATGACAGATTTGTGTCGTACAATCAATAGAAAAATCTCATATCGTAGGAAAGGTAAATCCATTTTAATTATTCATTGGAAAACGAAAGAATTTACATTACCTCACCTGTTGACAGTGAAATTATTATTCTCAATGATAATCTGAGAGACGTTCTTGGCTTTAAACAGAATATGATCAATGGGAAAAATGCTGGCACCGTTTACGGGATGGATCAAGTTATTTTTGCTGATTATCCACCTGATTTCGCCTCGGACTCTTGCATATTTCTCTATGCATCCTTTGTGGAAACATCGAGAGTAGGTAATTCAAATGTCCCCCTCCTACGTGTTCTTGAACAAAAAACAACTCATGAACTTGTTCCTCACTATAATATAAAGCATCTTCAGTATGTTCCTGTAAACATTTCTTATTTGGAAATCTGTCAGTTAATACTAAGAAGTGAATTGGGTGATCCTCTAGCAATAACAGAAGGCTTAGTAGTGATTACATGTCATTTTCGACCCATTGTCGGCGACAGCACAATCACCTAAAATTAACAAAAGAAGAATTCCATTTGTCTGCCTCGATATCGATTGTTATGTTGGTGCTTTGAGTGCAAATCAAATTGGCGATGAATTGTACTACTACAAGGGGCGTGCTATAATGTCTGGCTATGGTCTTGGTAGCTGGTTTACTAGGCTATTTCGTTCTACACTACCCCTTGCCAGAAAATATCTTGTACCTGCTGCATCAAATTTTGCTGCCTCCACACTACAGGACTGGGGGTCGGGCAAGAATTTCAAGGAGAGCGTTAAGGAAAATATTAGATCTTCAGCAAGAGCCGTTGGTGAGCAATTAAAATCTTGGCAAAATGGGGAGGGATTGAAAAGGATGCGTGCACGTCATTCGTTCATCAGTCTCCACCCAGGCGGGAAGCGAAGGACATCACCAAGGACCTTGAGGAATAAAACAAGGAAGACCAATTAGCAGCAGAAGAAGAAGAAAAAGAAAAAGATTGTTAGATCAAAGAAGGACTTCTTCTCTTAAGATGACTTATCTCCCCCACAAGGAATCATATCCATTAATTAGTTCTTCATTGAATCTATTCAATGCCGAAAATGTTAGTGTCAGCGTCAAGTACGGCTACTATGAACAATTGCATCCCCAACAACTCTTTTCGGAAAACATACAGTTTCAAATATTTTCCAATGAAGACTATTTCATTGATTTGTCATCAACATTTATTGATTTAAATGTTGCGGTGAAGAAAAATTCAGATAATACAACTCCAACTGCTGCCGACGGTCTCTCCTACGAGAACTGTATTCTACACAATCTATTCAAACAAATTAATGTATTTATTAATGGTACATTGGTGAGCACTAGCATTAATTTATCCAACTATGAAAGCTATATACAATTTATGATGATCACCCCAAAGACATACAAGGAGTTGAGAGGGCAGTAATTGGACTATAAATATTGACCAGGTGTTGATACTGATGGTGAGTTGACTACAGCAGAGAGCCAGGAGTATCATCTGGTTGGAAAATTAAATCATGGGATATTCAATATATCCCAATGGCTACCCCCCAAATGTCAAGATTGACATAAAGTTGCAACTGGCCCCATCGAATTTCATTTTGAGAAAAACACTTCCTGCAGCACCCGATGCATATGTCATTATCACATCTGCAATTCTCCACGTCCGAAAACAACAGGTTATGAGCACTGTTGCATTGGCAGTGGAAAAGGTTAGAGCCAATGGCAACAACATTAAACCTCTTGTCCCCCATACGATCACCAATCAACGTCACATTGCCACTGGCTCTCGTGGCTGTACCAATTAATCATTTAGCAATGGAGCAATCCTATTAAAATTTGCTTTGGCCTTTGTAAAGAGTGGCAGTGCCGTTGGATCCTGGACTGAATCCCCCCATGATTTTAATTTTTTTGGTCTATCTAGCCTTGTGTGCAAAGTGATTGGTATTCCACTGTACACTCTATCTTTTGACAAAAAATCCTATAAATCTCTGTACGAGTTGACCATGCAATCCCTAGATCATGACTCTCAATTATTTGAAAATGGGATAATCGATTCAATGTTTTCGAAAAATCATGGTGTAATTGTTTTGGACCTGTCGGGGACTCAGGATATAAGCATAGTACGAACAGGGAATGTAAGTTTAGAGTGTACATTTGCCGATTCTTTGACTGAGAGTATCACGCTAATATCACTGAGTCAATTTGAAACCTATTGGGAAATCACACCCGACGGCAGTGTTCTACTAGACCTAGCACCATGAACACAAACCAAATAATCAACGTATTTAGTATGGATCCATACATGTCCCAGTACAAGTCCTATTGCATACCTTTGGACTTCATTGAAAAATTCCAAGTGTTAACAATACCCTAATCATTGTTAATAGCAGTCCATCGACTTTGAAGACCGGTCATTGGCTATGCATCTTTCAAACACCGAGGAATATTGAATTTTTGATCCTCTTGGCCTATCGTATAAATTCTACACTCCATACATCAGCAACTTTATTGAATGCAGTGTGAAAATCATTATTCAAAATCAACGAAGAGTACAGGATTTAACGACTAAGACATGTGGCTTTCATGCACTACTCTTTTTCATGTTCAGATGTCGTGGCTACACCTACAAGCAGTTTCTCAACATCTATGTTGACTTACCTCGATTGAACGACTTTCTAGTGGAAAATATACTTACAAGCGTATTTAATATTGATTTTAGTGCCCTACGAATAAAATGTTCTAAAAATGTATGTGGAATTGTTTATTAATAAAAATTTATATACATGATAAAACGACTTTTCTATTCTTTAGATTTAATCTTCTACTAGGCATAGGTATTTGTCGACAACAACTAATGCAGGTAGATTATCTGAATTCACAGTGTACTGATCCTGATGTACTGCAATGTCAGGGTCACATTTTCTACAGTAGAGTGTAACTTCACTCTTGTCATATCTCTTTATATAGTCAATGATACTATTCTCATTCATTCTATAGAATTCACATGTTTCAATTTACTTATTTGAAGCAATTTCACAAACAGTGTCCTCAAGTGTCGAATCACATTCCGTCACAGCCAAATAAAAATCAGTGGGCGTATAATCATAACACCCATTGTCTTCACAACGATGACGTAGAAACCATATTCTCTTGTTGTTCCAACAGTTGAATCGCTGACCCAGCTCCTCCTCCCAGAACAATCTACAACCACGACGATACCAATCTCGTAGCAATAAACTAAAATCACGGTTAGGATTCTTTCCAATCATACCGGGATATGTATTCTCCCACTGATCACATTTATCATAGTGGCAATTGGAGAATAGGTACCCTCTAAGATGAGAGTTACACACCTCTTCAAGACAGGAATTACAATCTTTAGTTTGTACAGCATATCCTCTATGTAATTTACACGGGTTACATAATCTACACTTTTCATCATACTCTTCAATCATTGTGCAATTCTCACATGATGACCAGCTGCCCAGTGTATACATATATAGCGGGCATGTATGGAACATTTTTTCATGTGTTGACACTCTCACTGCCACAATGAAACTGAGCTACCAACAACAAAAAATTGTCTTAGATAGAGAGAGGAGTAAATCATCCTTGAGCACCATCTTTCTCATGAAAAAAAAGTCCTAAATTTCTAAACTAATGTTTAAAAGCACATCCACAATATCATTTTGCCGTGTCGTGATCAATATATCAATAAATTGTGTAAATGCATTTGGACCACGACGTAGAAGCTTCATACAATAGTCTAATGATGGAGAATCAGTTTTCATTATATCAACAAACAGTCCCGGAGAAAATATGTTCCTTTGAATAGACAACTCTAGAAAATCATCATCTAGAATCAAGAGTTTTTCCATAAGCACTAGATTCCCCATGATTAGCTCTTTCTCAAATCTATCCATTTTTCAGAGTCCTAACTCTCTCACAACCAACTTCAGACTAACCAGAATTTTTTCTACTCTAAAAAATATACGCTAGTCTACTATAGAAAGAAAAATACCTTTGATTTAGAACCAATTTTATTGAGTATAATTACATTAATGTCCCATTCAAGGCATAGTCTACAGCCTCCGGTTATTTCCACAGCCACATTGGGTACTCGTATATCGTTGCTGCTGCTGTCGGCTCCATCATTAATCTCCAATAATGTAAATGCACCACTCATTTTTCTCTACTAATATCTTCTCAAATAAACTATTCTCTCTGAATTCAATTCTCTTACTAATATGAATTGTAGAGAAAACCATTCCTTTTATTCAAATCCTATTACCAATCAAGTTATTGCATATGGAGTAACCTCCGCTCTCTGATTGGCTTCTAAAAAACGGATGTTGACTCAAAATCCAGTCTGATTGAGTTATATAATTATGATCATACTCTCAAAACTCATTGATTGTTTACTTAATTTCTATTCGTTTTAAGTTTCATTTATGCTTCAATAGCAAAATATTTTTTTTTTCATTTTAAGCTTGATATTCATATTCAATCTAAGCATTACTCGCTTTAAGATCTATTTATTCATTTATATTACTTGTTGAATGTTTTTTATATTTAATTTCTGTTCGGTTTGGGTTTCATTTATTCTTTAATAGTAATTTTTGATCGTTTTGACTTTGAATTTCAAAAGGTAGTTTTTTATACTGAGCTTAATTTTAAAATTGCCTTTAATTTTATTCTATAAACTTATTTTTAGGAAAGTTTTTTTTAATTAATTTTAGTTCGTTTTTGATCGCAAAAAATTTCAAATTTTTAAAAATTACTTATTTCAAAATCAAACTTTAAGAAAACTCAAATGTTCATCAAAGTAACAAAACTGATATCAAAGTAACAATATCAAACTGAAAAAATGGGTTTGTATCAACCTCGGAGTTTTTATTATCTGATGTTTGAACTATTTTTAGCAAAATTGCTATCTTAAATTTTATCGAATGGGTTTAGGGAAAAGGGGCATGGGGGACTAGATTAAGCTTCGGTCTCTTTTGAATCTTTAAAAGTGAACTAGAACTTTCTATTTTCAATCAAATGAGCCCTCTTTGAAGTTTATATGAGTATCACTTCTATAAGAGCCATATATATCCCCAGAGTATAACTTAAAACGCCTATTCCTGGACCCTGAGGGGTTGTGTCGACCCTGGAGTTTTAATATCTGATGGTTGAACTATTTTTAACAAAATGATCAACCTACATTTTTATCGGATTGGTTTATCCATCCGACACACCCAAAGGCGTGGAGGGCGGGAGGGGCTAGTTGCCCTCTGATCTTTTTTCACTCGGAGAAAATAAACTACAACGTTTAATTTCCATTCAAATGAACCCTGTCTGAAGTTTATACGAGCATACCTTCCATAAGAACAATATATGCTCCCAGAGCAATACTTACAACGCCTGCGAGTAGAGTGCTAAGTTATACTTCTATAGAGGCCCAAGGAATTACCATGTTATTCTATAGAGGCCATAGGAGCCACGTTCTATAGAGACCATAGGAAGACGTTTCTATGGGACCTCTACACCTTTTCAAAGAGAGTGAGTACCACCTCACACCTATGTTATACTTCTAGGAGCTTATGTTCCTTCCAATGCTATTCTAAGGGTTTATGTTCCTTCCTATGCTATTCCAAGGATTTATGTTCCTTCCTATGCTATTCTAGGAGCTTATGTTCCTTCCTAGGCTATTTGCTTGCCTTATGTTCCTTGGTACCTTTCCAGAGCATGTACTTATGGATTTGCTTGCCTTATGTTCCTTCCTGTGCTATTTGCTTGCCTTACGTTCCTTGGCACCTTTCCACAGCATGTATTTATAGATTTGCTTGGTTTATGTTCATTCCTATGCTATTTGCTGGGACCTCTACACCTTTTCAAAGAGAGTGAGTATCCCCTCACACCTATACTTCCTTGGTACCATTCCAAGCAAAGTGATCAAACAGGTTTTGAAACTATAGTTGAGATTGTATAGTGCATGCTTTTAAACACTAGTTTAGAAATTTAGAACTTTTTTCTCGTGAGAAAGATGGTGTTCAAGGATGATTTACTCCTCTCTCTCTCTCTCTATCCCACTCAATTTGTTGTTGCTGGTAGCTCTGTTACCTTGTGGTAGTGAGAGTGTCAACACATGAAAAAATGCTCCATACATATCCACTATGTATGTGCACACTGGGCAGCTGGTCATCATGTGAGAATTGCACAATGATTGATGAGTATGATGAAAAGTGCAGATTATGCAACCCGTGTAAATTAAATAGAGGATATGCTGTACAAATTAAAGACTGTAATTCCTGTTTTGAAGAGGTGTGTGACTCTCATCCTAGAGGGCACCTATGCTCGAATTGCCACTATGATAAATGTAATCAATGGGAGAATACATATCCCGGTATGATTGGAAAGAATCCTAAGCGTTATTTTAGTTTGCTACGAGATTTGTATCGTCGTGGTTTTAGATTGTTTTGGGAGGAGGAATCGGATCAGCGATTCAACTGTTGGAACAACAAAAGAATTTAGTTTCTGCCTCATCGTTGTGACGGCAAGGAGCTATACGATTATAAGCCCACTGTTTTTTATTTAGCTGTTATGGAATGTGATTCGCCACTTGAGGACACTGTTTGTGATATTGTTTCAAATAAGCAAATTGAAACATGTGAACTTTATAAAATGAATGAGAATAGTATCATTGACTATACAAAGAGATATGACAAGAGTGAAGTTACACTCTACTGTAGAAAATGTGACCCTGACATTGCAGCACATCAGGATCAGTATACTGTGAATTCGGATAATCTACCAACATTAGTTGTTCTTGACAAATACCTAGTAGAAGATGAAATCTAAAGATTATAAAAGTCGTTTTTATCATGTACATACATTTTTCATTTATTAATAAACAATCTCACATACATTTTTAGAACATTTTATTCGTAGGGCACTAAAATCAATATTAAACACGCTTGTAAGTATATTTTCAACTAGAAAGTCGTTCAATAGAGGTATGTCAACGTAGGTGTTAATTAAGTGTCTGTAGGTAGAGCCACTACCTCTAAATATGGAAAAGAGTAGTGCATGAAAGCCAAATGTCTTAGTCGCTAAATACTCTACTCTTCGTTGATTTTGAATAATGGTTTTCCCACTGCTTTCAATAAATTTGCTAATGTGTGGACTGTAGAATTTTTACGATAAGACAAGAAGAAAAAAAAATCCAAGTTTCGTCGCTATATGTAAGAATCAATGCCTATGGCCAGTGTTCAAAATTAATATACTGCCATTTACAATTAATAGGATGTTGTTAATGCTCGGGCTTTTTTCAATGAAGTCCGATGGTATGCAATAGGACTTGTACTGGGAAATGTATGGATCTATACTAAATACGTTGATTATTTGGTTTGTGTTCATGGTGCTAGGTCTAGTAGAACACTACCGTCGGGTGTGATCTCCCAATAGGTTTCAAATTGACTCAATGATATTAGCGTGATACTCTCAGTCAAAGCATCAGCAAATGTACACTCTAAACGTACATTCCCTGTTCGTACTTTGCTCATATCCTGGGTCCCCGACAAGTCCAAAACAATTACAAAATGATTTTTTGAAAACATTGAATCGGTTATTCCATTTTCAAATAATTGGGAGTCATGATCTAGGGATTGCATGGTCAACTCGTACAGAGTTTTATAGGATTTTTGTCAAATGATAGAGTGTTCAGTGGAATACCATTCACTTTGCACACAAGGCTAGATAGACCGCAAAAATTAAAGTCATGTGGGGATTAAGTCCAGAATCCAACGGCACTGCCGCTCTTCACAAACGCCTAAGCCAATTTTGATGGGATTTCTCCATAGATAAATGATGAATTGGTATAGCTACGAGAACTGGTGGCAATATGAGGTTGATTGGTGATTGTGTGGGGGACAAGAAGTTTAATCTTATTGCCAATGGCTCTTAGCTTTTCCACTGCCAAGGCAACAGAGCTCATAACCTGTTGTTTTCGGATGTGGAGAATTGCCGATGTGATAATGACATTTGCATCGGGTGCTGCAGGAAGTGTTTTTCTCAAAATGAAATTCGACGGGGCTAGTTGCAACTTTATGTCAATCTTGACATTGGGGGGTAACCATTAGAATATATTGAATATCTCATTATTTAATTTTCCAACCAAATGATGCTCCTGGGTCACTGCAGTAGTCTACTCACCGTCAGTATCAACATCTGATCGATATTCATAGCCCAAAGATTGTCCTCTCAACTCCTTATAAGCCTTTGGTGTCATCATCATAAATTGTATGTAGCTTGCATAGGTGGATAAATTATTGCTAGTGCTCACCAATGTTCCATTAATAAATACATTAATTTGTTTGAACAGATTGTGTAGAATACAGTTTTCATAGGAGAGACCGTCGCCAACAGTTGGAGTTGTATTATCTGACTTTTTCTTCACCGCAACATTTAAATCAAGAAATTTTGATGACAAATACAATGAAATAGTCTTCATTGGAAAATATCTGAAAGTGTTTATTTTCCGAGAGGGGTTGTTGGGGGTGAAATTGTTCATAGTAGCCATACTAGGCACTGACATCAACATTCTCAGCATTGAACAGATGCAATGAAGAGCTGATTGATGGATATGCTTCCTTGTGGGGGAGATAAGTCATCTTAAGAGAAGAAATCCTTCTTTAATCTAACAATTTTTTTCTTTTTCTTCTTCTTCTGCTGCTTATTGGTCTTCCTTGTTTTATTCCTCAAAGTCCTTGTTGATGTCTTTCGCTTCCCACCTGGGTGAACACTGATGAGTGAATGACGCGCTACGCATCCTTTTCAATCCCTTCCCATTTTGCTGAGATTTTAATTGCTCACCAACGGCTCTTGCTGAAGATCTAATATTTTCCTTAACACTCTCGTTGAAATTCTTACCCGACCCCCAGTCCTGTAGTGTTGAGGCAGCAAAATTTTATGCAGCAGGTACAAGATATTTTCTGGCAAGGGGTAGTGCAGAACGAAATAGCCTAGCAAACCAGCTACCAAGACCATAGCCAGACATTGTAGTACGCCCCTTGTAGTAGTCCAATCCATTGCCTATTTGACGTGGACTCAGAGCACCAACAAAGCAACCTATATCGGGACAGACAAATGGAATTCTTCTATTGTTCATTTTAGTAGGTGGTGTCGCCGACAATGAGTCGAAAATTACAGGTAATCACAGCTAAACCTTTTGTTATTGATAGGGAGTCACCTCATTCACTTCTTAGTACTAACTGACAGAGTTCCAAATACGAAGTGTTTACAGGAACATACTGAATATGCTTTATATTATAGTGATGCACATGTTCATGGGTTGTTTTTCGTTCAAGAACACGTAGGAGGGGGGCATTTGAATTACCAATTCTCGATGTTTCCACAAAGGATGCATAAAGAAATAAACCATAGTCTAAGGCAAAACCAGGCGGATAATCAGAAAAAAAATCTGGTCCATCCGGTAAATAGTGCCAGCGTTTTTCCCATTCACGATATTCTGTTTAAAGACGAGAACGTCTCTCAAAGTATCATTAAAATGAATGATTTCAGTTTCAACATGTGAGGTAATGTAAATCCTATCGTGTTCCATTGAATAATCAAAATAGAATGTACCATTCCTACGATATGAGATTTTTCTATTGATTGCACGACACATATCCATCATAGTACCATACTCTTTATATCTCAATGTAACATCTGGATATTCGCTAGATTTAAGTGCTTCAACCCATTCATAGTCGACAAAGAGTGACCAATCGAACGGTTTAACTTTTATATTATACACACGATCCTTTCTCAGGATGTCATAGGTATTTTTTAGAATACAGTAGACAAGAACCAATTCATACGCACCGTAAAATTTAATGGCGGGGTAGAGTTTCATCCAAAAATCACTTGTCTTATTCAAGTCATTGTAGAGAGGATCGGAAACTCTGGACGTAAATATTACATAGAAATCACTGGGCATTCTCAATATCTTCAACACCGATTCAAGAATTAAAATCAGAGTTGTATCATAGCCACCGAACGAGTAACAGTTTATCACCCCTGTGAGTACGAGTCTTTAATATCTTTTCAATTTGATAGATTTCACTATTGTTTATAACTTTTTGTAGTTCATAGTCATAAAAGCCGCCGAGAATTTCTTCATCTTTGTTATCGCGCAAAAGATAAGTTATGGGTTTATTGCCTAGGATTTTTGCCAATTTAAAAAGTTCTGTGGACCACAAGTAATTACCCTTTTTAATAACATTAGTTGTTCTATTAATTCGAACAGTATCACCAACATTGAATTTTTTATTGACAATCGTTTCATTGGAATATTGTTTAAGAAAGGTATCAATTGTATCAATATCAGAATGATGAACTTCAGTTGGGGTTGAGTTGGACAGCGTTTGATGAGGTTGTCGATTATAAATCAACATGATTTTATCTAAATCATGAATAAAAGCAGATGTATTTTTCAATTTGCAATATTTTGAAATTAAATTTCGAATAGTTCTTATCAATCGTTCGGCCAATGCAACCCTTATAGGGCTGTGACTATGATGGAGCATTGTATTATATTTCGCTAGTACTTTTGCAACATGGGGGTTAACAAATTCACTACCACGATCCGTTTGAATTTTTTTATACGAATCCTGTTCGAGAATACTTTCAATAGCCTGAGCAACTTCAACACCTCTCTTTGATCGCAATGGAATGGCATATGCCTAGTGACTAAAAACATTGATTGCAAGTAGAATATACTCGTAGGGTGTATTGTGACGTCTTTGAATCTCATCTAGAGTTAAGAGATCTGCTTGCATTATATGCAATGGGAAAAAGGCTTTAGTTTTTCGGTAATGATTAGCACAAAGTCTATGATTTCTATGCAGAGTGTAACTTGATTCATTTTGTAGATAGTCTTGTACACTTTTAGCGTGAACACCAGTGAATTTGGAAAGAGTAGTGGGGGAACTTAAACTCCCCACTTCATCAAAATTTTCATAAAAACGTTTCAGAACTTTCGTTTCAGAATGTAAACGTGTATTGTAACGTCCGCTACCCTTTTTTATACTGGTGGTTGGTGGCGGTTGCGATGACGTTGAACTTGATACGTCTCCGCTTTTGTCTAGATATCAGTGGTGTGCTGCATCTTCTGCATATTGTCTGGTTTCCAATAGGCGTGCTAGTACTTTCCAAAATTGATTAGAAATCTTCTTCTTCTTCTTCAAGTTCATAGTTAAATGGTGTTGTTGAAGATGACTGTTAATGTTAATTTTTTTTTCAGAATTTGTGTATTGCTAATGAGGCTTTTGAAGAAGTTTAATGTATTTAAAAAGTTGTATAGATGAGCGTCAAATGATAATAGTCCTTTACGATTTGTAACCATATCATAGATTAAATCAAGTAGATTATAGCTCTTGCCTTGAATTATAATCTCTTTCCCATTGCTATCAACTTGAATATGGTCTTGACTACTTTCCATGAGATAGGTTAAGAGTCGTTTTCATTGTTCACGATATGAGTGGGGCATTAGATTTCCAATTTTCGATACAATTTAATCCAATTCCTTCTTCAATTGTGTTCCAGCAGCAGCAAAATCCTGAGGAGATGATTCTTTTTTGTGATCAATACTACTAGTCCTTGCATGATAGGGCTTATGATTACCCACTCGGCGAGGTGCATCTTGAAGTAACAATAGTTTCTTATCAACGTCAAGATTCTTATTGTCAATGAATTTACTCAGATTGTTCTGAAAGTGTTTCGTCGGTAACAGAGCGAGTTCTACTATAGTCAATTTATAGGGTTTTGCCACCCTCTCTAGAGAAAACTGTTTACAAGTCCTGCAATTATTGGCAGTAAAAGTGTGAAAAAGCTGAGGAAGACGTTTCCTTTTAAAATTCTTTCCTTTCTTTTTAGAGGCCAATGTACGTACAATGGAACGATGTTGCTTTGCCTGTTGCTTAACTACTTCTGGCAGTTGAACATTGCCCTTAGTCAAATTTAAACAAAGTTGAGATATCAGATTAAGGAAATCATTGCTAATAACATATTGGAGTTAATCTTTTTCAAGTGGTGGTGTTGAAGCGATTCGAACCGGAAATAAATTTCTTTTTACATATGGTGTCCTCAGCGTCATGATAGCAAGTAATGGATTCGTTTAGTGTTCACGGGGAGATATACTGTAATTTCAATGTCAAAAGTATCTGTGACTACACGTAAATCCTCGGGTGTATTTTGATTAAGATCCAATAGGATATAGCCGTAGGGTTTAATAGTTGCCTGATTGTACTCTGAGAGCAGACATTTGGGGGCACCTGGATAGATTTTTTTATTGAGGGTTAATAGCGATCTAGAATCACGAACAACTCTGTAGATGACATAGTACGTGCAGTTCAATGCAAGTGTTCGCATACATTTGCTCTGATGAAAGAGGTTGTGTAGAACCAGAGTAATGGAAATATTTTCATGATGAGAGTGAACGATGAACAATTGCAGCATTTCCTGGGACCATTGTTCAATAGATTCAGCCAGATCGTCAATAATCAGCCAAGAGTTTGGTTCAATAATGTTGAAAACATCAAGTCCTTGCATAAATTGTATCTGCACCAATGCCGCAGTGCCAATTGCTTTTATTTTATCGTATGACTCCTGCCAAATACTGTAGCAATAGTAGATTTTTTTCGGCTTTTCCGCAAACCTTTTATCGCAATTTTTATTTATTTTAGTTAAGAGTTTTGTTTTGCCTGACATTGACGGGCCACACAGAAGCGATCTGAATGGTGTTTTAAATTGATACTTGTTTCCTTCAACAGTTCACCTTGACAACTAATTCTAGACTATAGCTGTATAATGACTAAATAATTTCCCTATTACTACTAGTCCGTTAAAGAATAATAATGAGAACAAAATCAATAAAGAATCATATTTCTTGTATTATAAACAGCACTTTACAGAAAACAAAGAAAAATACAACTTTTTTAGTTTATAATAAAAAACATTTATTTAAAAAAATGCACTAGAAAAAGCACTTTAATAAATATACTTTATTTATTTATAAATACAACATTTAATGAAAAAAAATTACACTTTGAATAATATCACTTTTTTACATCATTTTTTTTTTAATTTGAATGTAACATGTATATTTACAAAAGCAAAAAAATCTGCTCTAAGTAAAAAAAAAGATAATTTTGGTAGTGGTAACGCACCCCCGCTGGCGGCCGGCCAGGCGCCCCCCCCCCTCCAGGCCACGAGCCAACCCCCCCCCCCCAGGCCGCGAGCCCCCCCCCCCCCAAGGTTTTGGGAAAAATTTATTGGACTTTATTCAAACCGAGGCTTTTCCTATGGCTAACACATTCAACTCGGTCGGAAGTCAAACAGTGCCCCAGGGGGAGGGTAGTTACACCGTCTTGACAAACATAGACCTTGTCGGAAATGGTTCTCATGGCAATTTTTTCTATATTTACAGTAAAGTTCCTGTAGTTGAGTGAACGAATTGCCAGCAATTTTGCTCGTGGAATTGCATTTTGAACAATACAATTCCTATAGATGTCCATGTCGAAATTCTTATCCACATACCGCGTGGGTACTCCTTTGCAACGTTTTTTGACTTCCTCGTCGTGTGTCTGTATAAAGTACAACTTCGGACTTACAAACATACCACGGGAAATCATGTCGCTTCCCGTTTCCGATTTAAAAAATAAAAGCTGATTTGGCGCCCGGCGTTTCACTAGCTCTGGGTAAAGCCTACTCCAATTGGTGTAGTCCGTCCGCAAGCTGATGATTTTACCGTGCACCAAATCTTCAATTAGGTTTGGGGTTTGTACTTTTAACAGTAGAGAATCCGTGTTCCCGTATCAAACCTACTCCTGCTACGTTTCTGGTCGTTTTACTCTAGCCAAATTGCAATTTAACTCCATCATGAAGTCTATAGAGGTATCGTGTTTCACACTGCTAGCAACACTATATTCTTTCTGAACAATGCTTCTTTTTTTTCAATTCAATAGTAACATGTCCGGGCCAATGATTGTAATGGAAGTGCAATTTGGAACGGCGATAATTCGAGCACATTGTTCGGGATCGGTCACGACGTCACAACGATTCCTATTGCAAACACTCTCGCACATTTTACCAAAAGCCGAATTCAAAATGAGCTTATAAATTTCTTTTTCGGCTTTCGTCTGCGCTTCAGAATGTTTCTTGACAAAATTGTCAACGAACGTTTTTAGATATGGTTTTTGACTAAACTGGAGGGCTCTATGAACCTTTGTGACGTTGAAACCGTTGTTGCATATCCATTTTAAAGCCACATGATGTACAACAATATTTTTTTCGGCAGAAGGTCAGCAATAAGTTTTTGTTTTGAAGGTGACCAATGCAATCCGTCTACCTCGACTAAACGTCTGTTGCGGGGGGCTAAAAGAGTCCCTAGTCACAGGTCTATTGATGCATGGAAAAACAAAATCCTTTAATGAATCCTGTAGCTCAACTGATGTCTACCCATCAATTTCAAAAAACCATTCAACTGTCCCATTCTCCTCAACACTGTCAATTTTGTGGAAATAGGGAGCTTGAGGGACATTGATTCATTTATAGTCATTGCAGGGTAGTGCATAATGGGACAAGGCCGAGGGGTAGAGAGAATTCATATCAAGGAAAACTGCATCTGATTTTGTCCCCGTCTTCTCTCCAGTTGGATCAGTTTCCAAGATACAATCCCCATGAAAAATGTATCCAACCCTCCTTGACCTCTCGATGAACAGGTGCTTATCGATGTCGGTGATCAGCCCGATTTTTTCCCCGCTAATTTTTAGGATGAGGTCCATTACCAGATGAGATGACAAATAATATCCTTAATCAAGATTAAATTCCCCATAGATTTTGTCCGTATTTTTACACATAATGTCTAACAAAGTTAACACATCACTCTATAGATACAGCTTGCAGTTGTCAAACCCATTTTTACACCCTTCCTCCGGCCAAACTTTTTTAGCAAAACTGTATTCATCAGGGTTGCACCTACAATCGTTTAGACTGTCGTAAAATGAATCAATCATGGAATAGTTTCCTCGACGAATCTCGACATCGAACAGTAATAATCATAACCTTGACCGTCAACAAATCATATAAATCATTTGGAAATTGTTGCTTAAGAAGGGGGAAAGCGTTGCAGCTGTCATCGTTTTTCTTCACTTGAATTAATTCGCTCAATGATTTAGGGAAAAAACTGTAGGAATCTAAAAAGCGAATTTTATTCGTGTACTCAACGTCGTCTTCAAAAAATCTCCACATAAATTCCAAAACAAACAACTTTCCCGAAGATTTAGGAATGATTCTGTAGGAAGAGCTGTCTAACACCCATGCATTATCTACAGCTGCATTTTCTTGAAAATTTGTCATTGCTTGTAGCAAAAACTTTTGATCGTATTTAGAGTTATGTATAAAAACCAGAAGAAAAAGCTGCTGTTCAATTTTAAAATTAAATGAATTGTGAGCTCATCCCCGAAAGTTACTTTTCCCCCGTTTAATTGGGGTCAATAAGATGATTGTGATCCTGGACAGCATCTTTTGGGGCAAGAGCACCCCTACAAACCCAACCAATTGGCCCCTTTTCTAGTGCCCGTTGCTCCTTATCTGATGACATTGGGTAGTTGGTGTGACGCAATCGTGAAATTGCACCGTTTGCTGTTTTTATTAAAGACACCAATAACTTCTTCATGCTACCCTCCTCATCCTTAGTAAAAAACTCTTCCAGCTGCATTTTATTATTGGAATCGCGACGGGCACTCGCACAGGAACATGCAACTAGTTTGTGTTCCTTGACTATATTTTGCTTTGATTGGTTTGATACCTCCACCAATCTTGAATCACAATCCAAGCATACTTTATCAACCTGTAACGGGGACTTTTGAAATTTTTTAAGTTGTTAAGTATCTTTGTCTTCTGCCGGCATTTCTATTCTTTGATTGCCATGAATTTTAAAATATCTCATGTGATCTGTCAATGTTCTTTCAGATCTAAATGGGGAAAGGCACATGGGGCAATAGTGACGTTCCCCTTTCTTCGTGCCTTGGGATAAGAGTCGACTTATTGCCGTAACGGGGAAAAATGACCATAGGAATTCATATATTTGGGGGGCTACTAAAAAACCCACACCCAGTTTTTAACATTATCTACTATTAGCTTCCTAGCTGAGTATAAAATTCCTTTTTTATTTGATTTATTTTCCCCTTTCACAATTTCTGTATCGTACTGGAGAACAACCACCCCCAACCAAGGATTTTCGTTTGCTTTTTCAAATACGGTTATTTCCTTTAAGGACACTGGATGCTTTCCCTCTAAACAATCAAAATTTACTGTAAGGGAATTGTCTCCACCGTTGCGTGCAAGTCTGTCGAGATTTTTTATTGTTGAATCATTTTTAAAAGTTTAATGGGCTGCTGCTAAAAATGCATATCTAAAGCATTGCAACCCTGTGTCAAATCCGAAACCCTGAACCCCTTTGGTAGCAGACAAATCTGGGTGGCATTTTATTCGTCGACTACCTCTCCCCGCTCCCCTTAAAATAAAGTTTTTTTTTAAATCTACTGAGATTCAGATCCATGTGTTCAATTCAATGTATAAAATTGTGGACCCGCTTCCCCTCTCGTTAAATGTGTCCAAAGTTGATATTAATTTATTAGCTCAATTGAAAAAGTTATCCTCAAATTCATTTAGACCAGGGTAAAAAGTTTGATTGCCAGTTGAAAAATGAAAATAAAAAAAGTCCCCAGAGGTCCCCTTTTGTAAATAAACTTTTTGATTTGCCGATGCCTTAATCCCCCCCTGACCCCTCCCCCCCCCAATTCTGAATCTGAATCTCAATAAGTGCTCGAATTCGGTCGATGTAGTTATGAAGAACATTTACAGGGTCTGTTAAAATGACACTCCCGTCAACCAGGTTTTCCTCGGGGGGATTAAAATTTACCCTATGTGTTTGCAAGTGACCTATAGCATATTCTAACAAATAAAATTCACGTAGTTCCGAGGACGTGACGCTATTTTCATGTCCTGCACCTATTTGCACAGGACTCAATTCACTAATTATAAAGTCATCATCAAAAATGTTCCCTGTAACATTAGGTCCAACGATTTCCATAAGCCTGTCAATTTCTTCAGTTGTAAATTGAAAATCCAGGGGGATACTAAATGACGTACCTTCAATAACATAATCCGGCGAGAGGGGACAATTGCCCATGATATTTTGAAGTCCTGGGCCAGGGAAGGCAGTTCTTTTCGTAGCTTCACCCTGAAACTAAAAAATGAATGGATTGAGTTTTTTTTCTTTAAGGAAAGTTTTATCACAATTATAGCACACTATTTATTTTTTTCTTAGTTGGATTTATCAAACAAATGTTTTTTTTCTTAATTGGATTCATATTTATAAAACAAATGCATAATAAATTACAAATTTTTGCTTATAGCATTATTTATAAAACAAATGCATAATAAATTACAAATTTTTATTTATAGTATTATTTATAAAACAGGTGCATAATAAATTACAAATTTTGTTAATAGCACACACGCACACGTTCACACATACACACACACACACACATGCGCACACACACCCACACACACACACACACGCACACTTACACACATGCTCACACACACACACAAGCGCACACACGCGCACACACACATACTCACACGCACACACACACACACGTTCACACACACACACACACACACGTACACGCTCACACACACACACAAACACGCTATCACGCACACACACACACAAACACACACACACAAACACACACACACACACATACACACACACATTCACAAACACGCACTCACACACAAACACACATACACACAACAAAATAGTGAAAATCATTAAGTCGTTATTGAATTTGCAATATTCATTATACTATCTCTATGAATTATCAAGTAGACAGAAAAATAAGCAGCGCACGCACCGCTTACACACACACACACACACAAACACACAATAAAATAATGAAAATCATGATATCTCCTAAAAATAGCCTATTTTTAATGTGTAGTCTGTTATTTTCAAGATTTTCCGGAGCAAATGATAAAATTGAAACCGTTAAGTCTCGCATCTCTTATCGAAGCCTTTATTACACAAATTAGAATCTGGAATTATGTCTAGCGGTACAATTCTCAGTCCTTCAGATTGACTTGGGAAAAAGAATCATTAGCGAGATATAATATTTGAAAACTCACATTTAAATTTGCAGCTTGCATGTTGAGGGCTGTTAGGGTCACATCATTCTCATCCTGCATTGGTCGTGAAGGGCCCGGCAATGCTTGATAGGGGGTGACCTCACAATCTTGTCTAGCAGTAACGTTATGAGCAATCATCTACTCTCTTTTCAGCGTTCTACACGGCTGCATAGGGGCTGGCACGGGTGGATCTTGGGCAGGCAGCGAAGGTCTGGAATGGATGTGGGTGTCTCCCGATGGGCCACCTATCTCCACTTGTTGCATTGGAGTAACGCCATTAGCCTTAGCTCTCTTTTGAGGGGTAGAGTAATTGTAGGAATCCTCCTCCTTAAAAAGGAGACAAAATTTAGTATGAAAAAAATTATTCCTCTTTTTACGGAAGAAAAAAATAGTAAACCCCCCCCCCCCGCTGCATCAAATCCAATACAATGATTTAAAATATAGATCTAAAAAAATATTCAGCCATAAATATGATATAATTAAATGCTAACCAAACACTAAACTTCAGTGTTGCGTGTCGGAATGAGCACATTAGTTTTCTTGTCAAAGGGTATACGTGTCTGCACAAAGAATCCCTCCTCCGCCCTTACTTTTCATGCGACGAAATAGTTTGTTTTTCACCTTACAACGAAGGTGTTAGAATTGATACATTGCTCCCCTCCCCCGCCTTATATTTTTTATAAAAGCCTCTTGATCCTCAAATACAATTGAAAATAGAATATCTCGTCTAATTTGGTCAAAATACAATCTGTCTTTCTTCAAAGGGTTTAGAATTGCACATTTCCATTCCTTTGTTTTCTTTATTCAGATAATGCGCATGCCAAATGTTATTTTGAAATCGCCCCTTTTTTAAAAATGAACACAGGTGGTTTTATTTAGACCAGAAAGCAAAGCACATTTTACAAACATGAACAAGAAAAGGAGATTTTGAACAAAAAGATCTATTCGTAATGAATTAAACTCGTAAACAGTGGGGTGGGGGGATGGGGTTTACATAATGGAAAAAAGAGCGTATTTTACGTTTTCTATTGACTATAATCATCATATTGTAGAGTTTGTATTGTTGGGGGGAGGAGGGCTATGCCCCTGAATTTGAATTTACTAGTGGAATGGTAAAATGATTTTATTTGGAAATAAATGAAGACAACTTAGTAAACTGAACTTACATTGTAAATCGATGTATCCATAGCTTCGAAGTCAATAATATTTAATGTATTATCCATGATGTGTTAAATCATTATGAAAATTTAATCGTAAGGCATGAGCATTTTATACAAAATCTCAAGGACGAATGTAAATCACTCCTTTTATTTGAATCCAATCACCAATCAAGTTATCGTATGTGGAGTAACCTCCGCTCTCTCTCTGATTGGTTTTAAAAAAGGGATGTTGCCTCAAAAACCAGTCTGGTTGAAAACTTGGATTTTAAGTAAACTTTTGTGAGGACACCCCGTTCGTACTGTTCGCTTTCTTTTAATTTGCACGTAAAACTGCGTATTCCTGTAGGCGTCATTTTATTCGCGAATTTAGTCGTCAAACGTTTAAGGGAACATAGGGTAAGCTAATAGCATATTGTTTCAAAACACGTTTAATCACGTGTAGAGGTCCCATAGAATAACATAGGAAGGAGCATAACACTATGCAAGACCATAGGAGGGAACGTACACTCGTAGAATAGCATAGGAAGGAACATAGCGCTATAGAATGGCATGAGAGGGAACATAAACTCCTAGAATAGCATAGGAAGGAACATAGTGTCCCCAAATAGCATTGGAAAGAACATAGCGTCCTCAAATAGCATGGGAAGGAACATAGTCCTATAGAATAGCATAGGATGGAACATAAGCTTCTGGAATAGCATAGGAAGGAACATAAACCCTTAGAATAGCATAGGAAGAAACATAAACCCTTAGAATAGCATAGGAAGGAACCTAAACCCTTACAACAGCATAGGAAGGAACATAAGGCAAGCAAATCCATAAGTACATGCTCTGGAGAGGTGCCAAGGAACATAAGGCAAGCAAATAGCACAGGAAGGAACATAAGGCAAGTAAATCCATAAGTACATGCTCTGGAAAGGTACCAAGGAACATAAGGCAAGCAAATAGCATAGGAAGGAAAATAAGCTCCTAGAATAGCATAGGAAGGAATATAAACTCCTAGAATAGCATAGGAAGGAACATAAACTCCTAGAATAGCATAGGAAGGAACATAAACCGTTAGAATATCATAGGAAGGAACATAAACTCCTAGAAGTATAACATAGGTGTGAGGGGATACTCACTCTCTTTGAAAAGGTGTAGAGCTTCTATAGAAACGTCTTCCTATGGCCTCTATAGAACGTGGTTCCTATGGCATCTATAGAACGTGGTTCCTATGGCCTCTATAGAATAACATGGTAATTCCTAGGGCCTCTATAGAAGTATAACTTAGCACTCTACTCCTGCGCCGTCCCTGGGGGGGGGGTGTCGACACAGGAGTTTTTCTTATCTGATCTTTGAACTTTTTTTTAACAAAATGACCATACGTAAAGGAGTTTTGTTATATGATCTTTGAACTATTTCGAACAAAATGGCTACCTCAATTTTTTTTCAGATGTATTTGGGGAAAAGGGCTTGAAGGGGGGGGGCAGTTGCCCTCTGATCACTTTTGATTCTTAAAAAGCGCACTAGAACTTTTGATTTCCAATCGAATGAGCCCCCTTTGAAGTTTTTACGACGACACCTTCTATATGAAGTGCCTCTGGGAAAAAAAATTAATGGAGTGTGAGAGGAGGCTAGCTGCCTTTCAATCACTTTTGACTCTTAAAAAGTGAATTACAACTTTCAATTTTCAATTTCAATTTCCAATCAAATAAGCCCTCTAGGAATTTTATAAGAGCATCCCTTCCATAACAACCATATATGCCCCCAGGGCATAACTTATAACGCCTACCCCCGGGCCCTAGGGGGCAGTTTCGACAACGGAGTTTTTTGTTATCAGAACTTTGAACTATTTTTAACAAATTGTCTATCTTAAATTTTTTACCTGATGCATTTAGGGCGTAGAGGAGGGGGGCTAGTTGCCCTCCAATCTTTTCGATTCATAAAAAGTGAACAAGAACATTCAATTTCAAATCAAATGAGCCATCTCCGAAGTTTATACGAGCATCCCTTCCATAAGAACTATATATGCCCCTAGAGTAATACTCATAGCGCCTGCCTCCGGGCCCTAGCGGGTTCCTTCGACACAGGAGAATTTCTTATCTGACCTTTGAACTATTTTTAATGAAATGGCTATTATAAAAAAATTATCGGATAGGCTTGGGGAGAGAGGGTGTGTGTGAGATATCCGAGGGCTAGTTGCCCTCGGATATCTTTTGACTCTTAAAAATTGAACTACAACTTTCAATTTACAATTAAAAGAGCCCCCTCTGAAGTTTATACGAGCATCCCTTTCATAAGAACCATATACGCGCCCAGGACAACATTTACAACGCCTATCCCCCGGGCTCTGGGGGGCGTTCATGCTATCTAATTTTTGAACAATTTCCAAGACACTAGCTATCTCAAAATTTGTTGCGGACGGGTTTGGGGAACAAAGAGCGGGGGGGGGGGGCTAGTTTAACTCTCCCGACTCTTAAAAAGTGAAATAAAACTTTCAATTTCCAATCAAATGAGCCCTTTTTGAAGTTTATGAGAGCAATCCTTTCATAAGAACCATACATGCCCTTAGGGCATAACTTAGAGCGCCTTCCCCTGTGCCCTGGGGGGTTCTATTGACACCGGATTTTTTTCTTATCTGAACTTTGAACTATTTTTAACAAGATGTCTATCTCAAAATTTTCATCACGTGGGTTTTGAAAAAGAAGGCGTGGGGGGGGGGGGCTAGCTGCCCTCGGATTTCTTTTGACTATTAAAAAGTGAGCTCGAACTTTCAATTTCCAATAAAATGAGCTATCTCTGAAGTTTATACGAGCATTCCTTACATACGAACAATATATGCCACAGGGCATAACTTACAACGCCTGCCCCCGGGTCCTGGGGGGTTGTGACGACACCTGAGTTTTTGTTATCTGACTTTTGAGAAATTTTTAACTTAATGGCTATCACAAAATTTTTACTGGATGCATTTGAGGAAATGGGGCGTGGGGGGGGTGGGGGGCTAGTTGCCCTCCAATCTCTTTTGACTCTAAAAAGCATAACTAAAACATTCAATTTCCAATCAAATGAGCCATCTCTGAATTTTTTACGAGCATCGCTTCAATAAGCACCTTATATTCCCCAAGGGCATAACTTACAACACCTGCCCTCTGGCCCTGGGGGGCTGTGTTGACCCGCGAGTTTTCGTTATATATTCTTTGAAATATTTAAAAAAAAGCTATCTCAAAGTTCTTATCAACTGGGTTTGAGGAAAAAAGGGCGTGGGGGGGGGGTCTAGGTGCTCTTCAATCTCTTTTGACTCTTAAAAAGTGAACTAGAACTTTCAATTTCCAATCAAATGATCCCTCTTTGAAGTTAATATGAGCATCCCTTCCATAAGATTTTTATTGGATGCATTTGGGAGGGGGGGGGGCTGGGTTGAGCTGGTTACCCTCCGATATCTTTTGAGGCTTAAAAAATGAACTAGAACTTTCAATTTCCAATCAAATGAGCCCTCTCTGACGTTTATACGAGAATTCCTTCTATAAGAACAATAATAGCCACAGGGCATAGCTCATAACCCTTGCCCCTGAAGACGGTGGGGGGGGGCGTGTCCTGCTCAATTATATAATTTCCAGAACTTTCAGCTACGTTGAACAAAATGGCTATATCAAAATTTTGATTGGATGTGTTTGGGGAAATGGTGGGCGTGGAAGGGGTGTCAGTTGCCTTAGAATCACTTTCGACTATTAAAAAGGGAACTAGCCAATAAAATTTTCAATCGAATCAGTTTTTTTTTTTGAAGTTTCTACGACAACACCTTCTATAAAAAACCTTATATGCCCCCAGGGTATAACTTAAAACCCTTGCCTTGAGGGTTGTGGGGGAGTGACCTCCTCAAAAACATATTTTCTATCTGAAAATCAACTATACTGAACAAAACGGCTAACTCAAAATTTTGATTGGATGTGGTTGGGAGAATGATGGGCGTGGGGGGGCTAGTTGCCCTCCAATCACTTTAGAGTATTAAAAGGGGCATTAGCCCTTTGAAATTCCAATCGAATGAGCCTTTCTTGAAGTGTCTACGACAATGCCTTTTATAAAAACCTTATATGCCCCCAGTGCATAACTTAAAACCCTTGCCCTGAGGGTTGTGGGGGAGTGTCCTCCAAAAACACATTTTCTATCTGGAAATCAACTACGCTGAACAAAATGGCTATCTCAAAATTTTGATTGGATGTGTTTGGGGAAAAGATGGGCGTGGTGGGGGGCTAGTTGCCCTCCAATCACTTTCGACTATTAAAAAGGGCACTAGAACTCTCGATTTCCGATTGATTGAGCCCCTTTGAAATTTCTACGACGACCCCTTCCAAATGAAGTGCCTCTGGGAAAAAATAATAAATAAATAATAATAATAAAACATTGGAGCCGTATGGCCTTTGCTATAGGCAACGCTATAGCGCTGCCTCTACGTCATGCTCTAAGACCTGTTGAAGAGACCAACTGAGCCATTGAAGATAGAAGCTTTGAGAGACGCACATATGCCTCTTAAAATAGGTAGACTAGACAGACAAGTCTAGGTACTAGCACTACTACCATTTACAACTCGCCGCACCACCAAGCCGCCTGAGGCCAATGCAGCTACGCACGCTCCTTTTCCATCCTAATCAATTCAAGGCCTCCCTCTTTACACCCTCCCAGGAAGTTCCTATTTCCTTTAAATCTTTCTTTACGACATCCTTCCACCCCAACCGCGGACGACCTGCTTTCCATTTAGCCCAAGACGGTTGGCCTAAAAGGACGATCTTCCGTAATTTTCCATCCTTCATCCGCAGAACATGCCCTAGCCATCACAAACTTTCTCTCATTATAGCCCTAAAATGTGGGATTGAACCACACTTTTCGTAAAGCCTGTTGTACGATACGGTCAGTCAGCCGGGAACCTAAAACAAGTCTATATAGTAAAGGATTAATGCATTATAATAACAATTATTATAATCCCAATTTCCATTTACGTATTTTCAAAGAGGTCACAGATAGTAATATTAACCGACTGAGCTTTCAAGTGCTGGAACTCTATTTTATGTGGCACAGGACTTCAAGGTGAGAATTAAATTTTAAAAAAACAAGTTTTTTCAACTGAAAGTAAGGAGCAATATTAAAACTTAAAAAAAAAGACATTATTATTTATATGAGGGGGTTCGCCCCCTCGTCAATACCTTGCTCTTTACGCTAAAGTTCAAATATTGTTCCAATTCTTTAAGAATGACTCCTGAATCACAAGGGCCGTTTAATTAGTATAAATAGCTCTTTTCAAAGAACTTAAAAAACTTTAGCGTAAAGAGCGAGGTATTGACGCGGGGCCGAATCCCCTCATATACATAATAATATCTGTTCGTTTTGAGTTTTGATTTTGCTCCTTACTTTCAGTTGAAAAAACTTTTTTTTAATTTAATTTCTAATCGTTTTTCAAATAATGCCAGGAAATCCAGCACCCCCTTCATAAGCAATTCCCTTTCCCCGTGAAAAATTCCTCCATGGAAAGATCCCACGTAACCCCTCCCCATGACTCTCCCCCCCCCCCGCCACAAGAACAAATTCCCCCTGAAAAAGTCTGTATACTTCCCAATAACCAATACCATATGTGAACAATGAGCAAAGTTCATAACGTGGCACAGGACTTCAAGGTGAGAATTAAATTTTAAAAATTTAATAACCAATACCATATGTGAACAATGAGCAAAGTTCATAACGTGGCACAGGACTTCAAGGTGAGAATTAAATTTTAAAAAAACAAGTTTTTTCAACTGAAAGTAAGGAGCAACATTAAAACTTAAAAAAAAAGACATTATTATTTATATGAGGGGGTTCGCCCCCTCGTCAATACCTTGCTCTTTACGCTAAAGTTCAAATATTGTTCCAATTCTTTAAGAATGACTCCTGAATCACAAGGGCCGTTTAATTAGTATAAATAACTCTTTTCAAAGAACTTAAAAAACTTTAGCGTAAAGAGCGAGGTATTGACGAGGGGCCGAATCCCCTCATATACATAATAATATCTGTTCGTCTTGAGTTTTAATTTTGCTCCATATTTTCAGTTGAAAAAACTTTTTTTTAATTTAATTTCTAATCGTTTTTCAAATAATGCCAGGAAATCCAGCACCCCCTTCATAAGCAATTCCCTTTCCCCGTGAAAAATTCCTCCATGGAAAGATCCCACGTAACCCCTCCCCATTACTCCCCCCCCCCCCGCCACAAGAACAAATTCCCCCTGAAAAAGTCTGTATACTTCCCAATAACCAATACCATATGTGAACAATGAGCAAAGTTCATAACTTGGAGTCCTTCCCCCGGGGACTGTGGGGGATTAAGTCATCCTCAAAGTCATAGTTATTAGATTTTTCGACAAAGCAAAATGGCTATTTCAAAAAATTTTATCAGGTGACTTTGGGAAAAATATGAGCGTGGGAAGGGGCCTAGTTGCCCTCGAATTTTTTCGGTCGCTTAAAAAGGGCACTAGAGCTCTTAATTTCCGTTCAAATGAGCCCTCTTGCGATATTCTAGGGCCACTGGTATATCAATACGATTGCCCCTGGGGAAAACGAAAAAAAAATCAACAAACAAATAAACACGCATCCGTGATCTTTCTTCTGGCAAAAAATACAAAATTCCACATTTTTGCAGATAGGAGCTTCAAACTTCTACAGTAGGGTTCTCCGATACACTGAATCTGGTGGTTTGATTTTCATAAGATTCTATGATTTTTAAGAGGCGTTTTTGTTAACACTAAACTTACTGAAACTTATGTGTTTGAACTCAGCATAAAAATCCGATTCTTTTGATGTATCTATTGGTATCAAAGTTCCGTTTTTTAAAGTTTCGGTTACTATTGAGCTGGGTCGCTCCTTACTTACAGTTCGTTACAACGAACAGTGTGATCATAGTTTATGCAATATGTGAACATAATCTGAGCTTGGAAAGTACCAGGCTTCAAGTCAACAAGTGAACTTTTTTGACTTTCAAAACAGGGTTCTTATCTTCTTTTTTGTCATTGCTCTAGCTACTATAGTCTATTTTAGTCATTACTATAGTCTATCTCGATAAAAAAGGAACAAAAAATTCTGAACAGCATCTGTTTTTCTTTGATTTTAACATCACGCTAGAACTACATTGAAATGTTCATAAATTGGTTTGAAAAGTTTTTATCAATACTAGCTTGTTTCCAGGGGTGTTGTTTCGGGGTGGGGGGGGGGGGGCAAGGGGGCAGTTGCCCACCTAATAATTCGGATAAAAAAAATTTATATAGCCCCTCCCCTTGACTATCCGCATATGGACCTCTTGCCCCCCCCCCCAAAAAAAATGCTGGAGTTACGCCCTGTTTATTTCCTACTATTGGTCTAATACTATGTTTTGCCAAATCCATGTTACATATTGAAAAAACTGTATTCAAGACTTCCATACTTTCTAATTTCAATAAATTATGCCTTAAATTCTAACTTTGAATAGGCAATCACAATTTTTTTTTAATGGAGATGATAATGGGATACATAATTGGTGCTGTAATCGTGCGTAATTTGATTTTATAGATAAGTGTGACTGCAAATTGACAGACGTCGGTTTCCGCAGAAAATAGTTTACCACCATCTTTCAGTTGATAAAACTAAAGTCATTAGTTGGCTCCCAGAACGGGCTAATCGGAACAACTAGAGTACATAAAAAGTTAAGTTATCTAGAAACAGGGATGAGGATTAAATTCCAACAAACTAAGCCAAACCAAACTAAGTGCAGGCATGTTTTGAAAAGGGCATACAGGCAATATATTAGGAACGGGTTAAAGTATTAAGCTTAAACCTTCATGAACACAACATTCAGGTTACCAAAAGGATGTACGAGCATTTTTTCTATCACAGCTTGAGAATTTAGTTAACACTTTCAGGCCGTGTTGAGAGAAATGTTGAACTACCTAAAAGGCACCCTGTGCACTATTAGTATGTACAATGGTATTGTAAAACTCTTTTTAGTTCTTTATTTGTATGCCTTTTATATTGGCAGATGTAATGGTTTACGTAAATTCCAAAGATAGATGATAAACGTTGGTACATGGTCTTTATTAAATAACGTGAGAATACACATAGAGAAAATAAGGTAGCACAAGAACAACTAGCTACGACGAAGGCGAAAGATGGACTCCTTTAGAAATGAGCCAAGAATATAACTTTCCTGGAACGGAAGTTCCAGCTATTGGTTGTTCAACCATGCCTGGGAACGGACCCTTTCCCACGACTAGCCTTAGTCCCAAAAGCCCCCCTGGACTGTTCTCGTTGACATATACATGGCCAAATCTCTAAGAAACGAGACACCAGTAAAAGCCTTCTCGAATTTATGTTCCAAATACTTTACAGATTCTCCCCCCTGTTTTAAGTTAAATTTCCCAAATTTGGCTTATCCCCTGCTCGTTAAACCCTCAAACTTTAATTGAGTTCAAAACATTCCCTTCCCAAATTATTCACTTCTCGCCTACTAACATTCTTCAGCATCAACTAGTAAAGAATTACATAATATAAACACTACACAATACTTGCATAAGTAAAAACTTGCATAGTATAAACGAACCACACTAATAACAGTAGTCGGAAACTGGATATTTTAACACTTCATTTTTCTCTCTATACTTTAAAATAGACTTGTTCCCCATACCCCTGAATTTTCATGAGGACAAGAAAAGTTGGGATTATGTATAAACTTCGGATTAGAGCAAAAGGAATGACCGAGAAAGGCTAATTAATCCTGAAAATATTGGCGACAAATAAATGAAATTGCATAAACTTATAAATAATGGAATAGATATGTCAACCATTGCAGTTTGATTGGCCTACCATGCTGCAATGCCGTCAAGATATTATTACCAATAAAATCCTCGGGGTTTTATTGCTGCGGAACGCCTTGAATTTGACCTATTTGGGTTTGCTCTACTAACTTGTGGTTTAAAAAATGGCAGTAGTTCTGTTGATATCTTTACATAACTATTAGCGCTACGCATTAAAACCATCCCATGAGGCATCAACCTCATCCTACGAGACCACAAAACCAGCCTCCTTTCCACCTTTTTTTTTTCTCATCCCACTGGACCTCAAAACCAGCCCCCTTTCCACCTTTTTTTTTCTCATCCCACGGGACCTCAAAACCGGCCCCCTTTTCATTGGTATCTAAACCGCCCTGCGAGGAATCAGTACCATCTCGCAGTGCAACAAAAAAAAACATCCCGTGAGGCATCAGTACCATCCCACGGGACCTCAAAACCAGCTCCCTTTTCCTGGGTAGCCAAACCGCCCTGCGAGGAATCAGTACCATCTCGTAGTGCAACAAAACCATCCCGTGAGGGATCAGTAACATCCCACGTGACCTCAGAACCAGCTCCCTTTTGCTGGGTATCTAAACCGCCCTGCGAGGCTTCAGGACTATCTTGCAATGCAACAAAAAAAAATCATCCCGTGAGGCATCAGTACCATCCCACGGGACCTAAAACCCAGCTCCCTTTTCCTGGGTTGCCAAACCGCCCTGCGAGGAATCAGTACCATCTCGCAGTGCCTTCTCATTATCATTGAGTCCAAATTTTACCCTCGTCAGCGCAGAAAAAAATTCATCGGAAAAAGAAGACGTGTCTGCCTTCCCCACTATCTGTTCTATCTGCTCATATTACTTTGCAACCTTGTACGCATCACCTAAACAAAAAAAAAATTCTGCACTATTCTCTAACAAATACCGTTTGTAGGACGGTCTGATCCCCTCCTTGAATACATTAAGAGCAAATCTTCCAAGGACTACACCATCATCCCTGGCTTCTACGGACACCCTACATGACCTTCCTAATTTTTGCATCCTTCTATAGAATAGATATACCCTTTCATCTTTAAATTTGAGCCACGCCTACAAACTCTGCAACGATTTTGCCTACTATTGTGCCTGGGTAATATGCTACAAGTAATACACGTTTTAAACTTGAAATATTTATAATCGAGGGGAGTCAAATAAAAAAAATTGATATATGACATTTATCATCCACTGCTGTGCTAAATCAAAAGCAACCTTTTTGTTATATCCTTTTTTCACCGTGTCCAATATAGGAATAATAACTAACATATTGAGATCAAAATTTGAAAAAGCACTTGCTAAAAAATTTTAAATGTTTGTTTTAAACACAGCTCTTTAATTACGGACGCCAGATTTTGGGCAATAAACTTCACCTTTAACAACAAGGGTCTAATAAAATTTACTGGGTTGTTTAGTCGTTCTAAATCACTTACGAAAGATAATATGTCTCAAATCCAATTGCAGTTGGTCTCAATTAAAACACTAGCATCAAATGGAGTCACACTTGAGAATTAATTTTCGATTATCGAATTCAAAAATGTTAAACATTGGTTGGAAACTGTCAAATATAGATCACACGTCGACTGTATAAAATCAGGTAAAAAAAAAACCAAACGTAGAATGGCTAAGTGAAGGTAGAAATCGACCGGAGACTCTCAGTTTTAGAAATTTTAATTAGTAGGTAGAAGCTATCGCGAGGAAATCCTTATTAAGCATTGTGTAACAGCCTATTTCAAAATGATCATTTAAAAGAAAGTGTTTTTCAAGAAGGCGCTTTGAATAGAAGAAAGTTCAATAGCTCGTAACGTTTCGATATCTTATTAATCAGTCTTTTGCAGTATTTCCAGCTCAATATCACAGCAATTTTGGTAGCTGGCGAAATAACTCTTCAATATGTTGCCAGTATTTAGCGTAAGATGTCGTAAGTACTTATAACGGTCACTCAAATGTCACTTGGAGGTTTTCCCCTAGTGATTTATGCTCCACTAGTTTTAACCGCTTGCCACCACTCTGTAAACCTCTGCTTAGTTCTTTATTTGTATGCCTTTTATATTGGCAGATGTAATGGTTTACGTAAATTCCAAAGATAGACGATAAACGTTGGTACATGGTCTTTATTAAATAACGTGAGAATACACATAGAGAAAATAAGGTAGCACAAGAACAACTAGCTACGACGAAGGCGAAAGATGGACTCCTTTAGAAATGAGCCAAGAATATAACTTTCCTGGAACGGAAGTTCCAGCTATTGGTTGTTCAACCATGCCTGGGAACGGACCCTTTCCCACGACTAGTCTTAGTCCCAAAAGCCCCCCCTGGACTGTTCTCGTTGACATATACATGGCCAAATCTCTAAGAAACGAGACACCAGAAAAAGCCTTCTCGAATTTATGTTCCAAATACTTTACAGTATTAACGTGGAACTTTCAGGGCTGTTGAGGGGCAAGCTGGTCTAAATCATAACACATTATGTCCATGCAGGTCATCAAAAGAACGTATCATCGTGGTTGCAGCGATAGCTGCAACCTATTAAGAGACGAACACGGGCCATAGTAGCAAAAACAATAGCCTACAACTCCTGAAAATTATTTCAGATTGAAACACAAAATACACCATTAGAACCGCTTGTCCGAAAAAACTATAAAGAAACAAATGACGGAATTTATAAGGGATTGAATGACATCATAGCCGTAAGTTATAACCTATGCTAATGCAGAATTTAGATATTTCACTTATAATATAGAACGAATCGTGGTTGCAGTGGTAGTCGTGGTGGCAGCGATAGCTGCGACCTAGTAAGGAACGAACACGTCCAATAGTAACAACAAAAATAGCCTGAAACCCCTGAAAATGGTTTCTGATTGAAACAAAAGTACATCATTGGAGCCACCTTGGCCGAAAACTAAATCTAGAAAAATTACAGTCCCTTGGCTTGAACAAGAAGGGAAATCTATTGGCTTGAAAAACAAGGAAAGTGGCTGCAATCACGGTATTCTCCATCAAAAGCATCTTTTTTCTTTTTTTTATAACGAAGAATAAAAATCTGGCCTATATTAACTGAAATATTCGAATAAAATGTAATTTTTGACAATAACTATTATGCTAAGAATGATAGAATAGTTAAATAGTTCTATTTGTGCAATAATACCAGAAAGCACTGATGCTGAGGCTCTGTTCAAAGCAGCTGAAATCAAAATAACTCGAGCTGATACTAAAACGCAATCATTAGAGAGAATCGAGGCTGGGGAGCAGTCCATACAAAGAAGTTCTGAGAAGACCTTTTGATATCTGAAAGCATCGAAAGACTACATTTTTAGTTATTTTCGACAATAACTAATATACTAATGAATGATAGAAGACTTGAATAGTTCTAATTGTGCAATAATACCAAAAAGCACCGATGCTGAGGCTCTGCTCAAAGCAACTGAAATCAAAATAAATTTAGCTGATGAAGCTAATACTAAAACACAATCATTCGAGAGAATCGAGGCTGGAGAGCAGTCTGTAAAAAAAAAGTTCTGAAGAAGAACTGTCGATACCAGAAAGCATTGAAAGACTAAATCTGGCAGCAGAAACTACTCAAATACCAAAATGCCTCAACCTGAAGAAATAAATAATAATTAAAAAAGAATGAGATTCAGAAGACAGTGCCACCTTTAACTGTTGCCAGCCCCAAATAATATTTTTATTTATTACATATTCAATCTTCTGTGCTAATGGAGATCCTCATATAGGAAAATCCTACAAGAACTGCATGGTTGGTGCAATGGCTTGTTCCAAAAAGTTGAATAACCAATATAGAATTAATAGTTGAATAATCCGTTATAGAATTGGTACTAACGAACATGGTCAGAAAAGCGAAGTATCCACCCAGGGAGAAAATCTAACTGCTAGGAATTATGTCCAGGAATTGTCCAGGCAATATAGACAAAATTGACAAAAACTGGCTTTATTATCAATAAAAATATCTTTGAGAATATTTTATTGACTATGAAGAAAAAAGAGCAAAACTGTTGATGGTAGCAGAAAAGAGTAGCAGAAAGGTAGCAGAAAAGAAAATGGTAGCACAAAAGAGTTGCAACGAATCTCAGGACAACCTATTGAACGATTTGACAGGAAAATTACATGTTTTGTCTTTTGGTATCAAAGGATGGAGTTCCATTAGACGATCTTGTATTGAAATAGCTCAAATCTAGTTCTCTAATAAATCGATAAAATCTAGCAAGCGAGTCAGGCCAGACATACCAACAGCAAATTATTGCAGATCTGGAAAAAAGCAATCTCGACTGCTGTCGAGAACGGAGCACATTCACATTTAACTTTAGAACTAAAAACTGGTACACCGTGGTTGTAGCGGCAGCAGCAGCCTAGTAAAAGACGAACATGGCCAATAGCAACCAAACATAATAGCCAATAATCCCGAAAAATGGTGTCAGAGCAAAACACAAATTACATTACTAAATTTTCAAGATGTTGCTCTACATCCAGGTTGCAGCGGTAGCTAGCAACCTAGTAAGAGACGATCACGTCCAAAGTTAAGAAATATAAAAACACATAGCTCCTAAAAAAAAAAGAGTCAGATCAGAACATAAAGGGCACCATTAGAACCGCCTTGTCCGAAACCCCTATATAGGAGACTTTCTGTCCCTTGGGTTGAACAGCAAGGGGAATATATTGGCTTGAAAATCAAGAAAAGTGGCAGCTACTAAAGCATTCTGCCTAAACGGCATTTTTTTTTTCTTTTTTAAGTTTTTCTTCCACGGATAGCTTGGCACTGGAACATCGTAGAGAGTTGTTCAATGACTCATTTTAAAGGAAAGTAATGGGGTTAAAAACATTGTGTAATTAAAACAAATTATTTTTAAAATAGAGTTTTACGAAAAACTGCATATTTCATGTTAAAGATTGATCAATAACGTCATAATCGTAGGATGTAGCCATGTCGTCTCTTACTATTCCAATTAAGAAAAAGCCATAGACTTTTCCTGTTTGTAATTTCATTTAATACAAAACCATCTATTAACCTCATTTCCTACCTTAAACGCAGCACCGTTATTCTCGTACATAGTTACATTAAAAGACAATCAATGGAATTACAAACCATTGCACACATTGGATTTAGTTAGCTACTTGATTCTTTGAGGTTCGTCTCTTACTCTTTCAAAGAACAATCTGTAGTCCCTAGTAACTGAAGGAATCATTATATAGATGATGTCGTTGTAAAGGATTTCAATGCAGACAGGTTTTGTTTCGATCTATTCTTTGATGACGTTGATGGCGAATCTTTATTCAATAAAATACAAATAGTGATGGAAAGAGCAAACGTAACAGTAAAAAAAGGCGATGGTGGAGAGGGGAGAAACCGAGAACTCGAAGCCAAAATTTGGAGCTAAATTCGAATTGGATTCACACTCTTCTGGTCTCGCAATAGGCCGAATAAGTATCAAAAAGGCGAAGGCAAATGTCGAGATTTTTTAAACTAAACAATTGGCTTAGAAAAACTTTGGCTTCGAAGTAAGAGCAATAGAAATTGAAAGCCCGCATTACGGTACAATTCTACGTAAACAAGGTAAGACAAATGAGAGAAGCATTATAGCAAACATCCAAGATCGAAGCAAAACGATGACGAGTTGAGGGATTTCCCGGCAGATTATGTGAATGTCTATTTTACTACAATATTGGAGCAATTTCCTAACCTAAGTGAATTTGTTAATGATATTATGAGCTGTATTCGCAAGAAAATTTTGTTATAGTCATTTTGTTTTGTTTTTTTGTTTTTTATTTAATTTGCAACCTTATTTAGTCTTATCGACATTATTTCCGCAATTGCCACCAGCTGTGGTAAAGTGAGTGTATGGTGTTGTAAAGTAATGTTATATATACCCTCCCAGCTGTTACCAGCTGGTATAACGTAATTTTGGGTTGGTTCCTTTTACTACCTTTATAGGGGGTATGATTACGGTCCTAAGGTAAGCAAACTTTTGTAGCGTGCCTTAGACCAATTACTTTTGGGGCGTACCGACTGGGTTTAATCGAGAGACTAAAATAACATTATAGAGAGGTTTGATATAGTACAATAACTTTTATTATGCATTAATGGTTATATGCTTTAATGGTGTTATTATGCATTTATATTATACATAAAGGTTATGTTTAAATACGATCATTAGAAGAACGAACCATTGCATATATTAGACTTAGTTAGCTGCCTGATTCTTTGATGTTCGTCCCTTACTATTCCAAAGAAGAAAAGGCTTTATGGTTTTTCCTGTGTCTAATCAGGGCTTTCTGGGTTGCAGCGGTAGCTAGCAACCTAGTAAGAGACGATCACGTCTAATATTAAGAAATATAACAACCCATAACTCATAAAAATGGAGTCAGATCAAAACAAGAAGAAAACTATTAAAACCTCCTTGTCCGAAACCTCTACATAGGAAACTTAGCTTCCCTTGGCTTGAATAAAAAGGGAAATATATTGGCTTGAAAATCAAGAAAAGTGACTGCAACCACGCTATTCTGCATATATGGCATCTTTTTTTTCTTTCCTTTTTCTTTTCCACCTCAGATAGCTTGGCACTGGAACATCGTAGAGAGCTGTTTAATGGCTCTTTTTAAAGGAAATGGATGTGGTTAAAAACCTACTGTAATTAAAAAATATTTTTAAAATATTTTCAATTTTGTACGAGTAACTATATTTTTCTATAGCACTGTAGTAGCTAGGTTGCTAGCTATCTCGAAGCCAAAGTTTTTCCAAGCTAATTGTTTAGTCTCAAAAATCTCGACATTGGCCTTGGCCTTTTTGATACTTAATAGACCGACTGCGAGACCAGAAGAGTTTGCATCAAAAATTAATGAATCCAATTCGAATTTGGCTTGAAATTTCGGTTTGGGTTCTCGGTTTCTCCCCTTTCCACCCTTACATTTCTTATTTTTCCAATTACATTTGCTTTTTCCATCACTATTTGTATTTTATTGAATAAATATTCGTCATCAACGTCATCAAAGAATACATCGAAACAAAAAATTTCTGCATTGAATTTTAGAGCAACATCTGGGGAATATTTTCGACTTTCATCGGGTACATATGTGTTTGATTCAATGACCTTTTTTAAATCTAATTCCTCAGAGGTTGTTGCTTCCTGCACATTATCCAGTGGACCTTTTTCTTTTGTCATGTTTGATATCCAGCCGAAATGCCTGAATAGAAATGACCAAATATTCACTTTCAAATTTGAATTTCTCTTGTTTTTGATTTCAAGGATTGTCACGATAATAGTGACCGAAACATGGATTTGAAGGAATGCTTGGGATGCTTTGAGCTTTTGGCTTCTTGACGTATTTTGTTCATATAATTCAAAATATTAATCATATTTATTGCTAATTTAAATCGCTGAAAGGGTTAATCTCTACTTCTTGTCCCCATATTATATATTTGGACAATTTATCTTAATTGAGAACTTTTAATACTGCCATTGATGTTTTTTGTGATAGTGAAAATGACATGGTATTTAAGTTCCAACAACGGTCTTAGGGATAGTACCACTTTAGTTTTACAGCTGAATTTAGCAATTTCTTTGCCACAAGGTTGTAACTTAAAACCCTTGAGCGTCTTCTTTACTCAAACTAGAGAAAAGCTTATTAGGACATGTATCGAGATATACCTTAAAATTGTTAGCAACTCCTTCTTTTTTACATAATCCATCTTGGGTTATTTTCATGTCTGATTATACGAGTCTAAGTTCGTCAAGAGTTGCATTCATTGCAAAACGCTGACCTTCAATTTTGTCTTCATATCTGATGTTGGCATTTCTAATGGTAATTTCTGAATTTTCTGTAGCCTTGGCAATTGTTGGCTCGATATTAGATATAAATGAAATGAAATCTGACAACCAATTGATGGTCTCCTCCCACCTCAAAGGCTCTATTAATATATAAACGTCAGATAAATGCAACTTCCATTCTGTTCCAGAAAAGATATCCAGTATTGGGAACTCAAAAATAAGAGATTTTATGTGACCTGCCTTTATTTTGCATAGAAGATTTGAGTCTATAAGGGCTTGTGACCTTAAATCAAAATCTTCAATTAGACATTTTCTAGAATATTGGCCTTCTTTCACAGCGTTTATGGATCTATAAGATGAAGTTTTGCTTAATATAGAATCTATTATCATTGATAAGGCTGTATTCATAATTATACGATTATGTATATTTTGAATTCACAGAGACGAGGCGAGTTCACTTTTAGTTTTTCTTTTTAAGTTTTTTGAATTTTTGTAATCCCTTATTAAAATATATACAAATAATTTTGCAGTTACCAGTTTGTTTGATCTATAAGTAAGTCAAATATGGCACCATATACCAGAAAAACAACTTTTCAAAGGACGGATTTGTTAAAACCCTAAAAATATTATTGTGTTTTGTATAATGTACTTGGTGTTTCGACCTGACACCATTTTTAGGGGGTTTTGTGCTATTTTGCTTGGTCACTACCGGCCATGTTCGTCTTTTCCCTGGTTGCACTTGAACAACGATCTTGAAGACGAAAATGTATCTTTTTCGTAAAAAATTGATTTTGTTAACAGTTTCAATTGCAAAGGTAGAATCGATGTTACTGAAATACTACAAATATTTTTGAATTTTATATAATAACTATCGCTGCAACCCGGATTGTCCAAACTTTTCTAGGTGACTTTTCTACAAGATCAGCTCTTTACAAGATAATTTGAATTTTCGTCTTTAGCTTAATCTCTTGTTGTTCTTTAATCTTTTGCTATATATATATATTAAACTGTCAATCCAAATTCTTTTCTTTGTAGTCCTACTATGATGGTGATTTTTTTTTCGATATTATGAGAAATAGAAACACACAGCTCGATATCTATAATTACAAATAATTTTCTGACCTTTAAATGGCGGGGGGAGCGTTAGCCCTGCTTCATTTAGTTTCTGCTCGTTTACAGTTTGACTCGGTTGTTTAGTGAAATTTCCCTTTTTTTGGGTGTTTCATTTATTTATTGATGGTGATTTATGGTAGTCTTACGCTTAGGAAAGATTTGACTTTATTTCTACTCATCTTTGGTTTAGTTAGCTCTTTACTTTTCGTTGAACAGCTTCTGTTGTGGAAAAAGCTTTGCAAAATTAATGAAAGAAAGGTTGAAATAGGTAGGTCTCTAACGCGAATCAAGGATGATAGACAGCCGAAGATTGTGCTTGTTCGTCATCAAATTGAGTGGGAAGAAGCCATATGGAAAGATTAGAACTTCATGGAAAGGGGTGAAAAATGAAGCTTTGAACTGACTGGGGTTGAGGAGAAGCGTAAAAAGCTGCGTCAGCCTCTGGCGACTTGGTTCCGCAATGAGTTGTTAGTAGCAATAGCAATAGTAGTAGAAATTGGATCATCACATGTAAAATAGTCTAATTTTTCATATCTTTCAGATATTAGTAACTTTTGACTGTGGGATATTTTGGTGAAAAATTTAGAACGAAATAACTTCATTTTTTATGTAGGAAATAGATCAAGAAAAGTGAAAAAAATTGATGCTAAGAAAATACTGTCCTAGCCTACCTTTAAATGTTTAACTGCAAACTTGCCTGTACCCTCTGGGTCAAATGCCTCAAAAACTGTTTCCACTTCTTTTAGCTGTAGAGATATGCCTTCATCTTTAGTCATCTCTACTGCTATTAGGTTTCTAAACATAGGAAAACATTAACAAGCTTTTTATGGTCGAGAAAAAGCTTTGGTTTAAAACTAATTATATGATAAGAAAAAAAATAATACTAAAAATACTAAAATACATGAAATACAAAATTACTAAGCCTAAATAAAAAATACAAAAAGATACACAAAATAGTATTAGATAGAGAGTCCGCATCAGGTTATTCTTTTTTTAAATGCTTTTACCTTTACTGAATATGGAGAGGCTTACATAAGCACCAGGAAAAAGGTCCATTTTTCACTAGGGAAATAGTACGAAAGCAATGCTGTACTCCATCTATAACAATAACTTTTTACAAAAATTCATAAAAAATGAATGGTTAGCATAGGAATGATGGGAAACATTTTTCACTGGGGAAATAGTACGAAACCAATTCTGTACTGCCATCTATAACAACAACTTTTTAGAAAAATTCAGAAAAAAATGAATTGTTAGCATAGGAATGATGAGAAACATACAGTTAAAGATATAGTAATAAAAGAAATTGGTATCTAATAAAAGCTCTTTCTAATAAAACTACGGGTTTTACTTAATTAAAAACTATTAAACATTCAAGACTTACTTTCAAGAATTCCGTAAGCCATTTTAAGTTAATTGAAGAGTTCGATGAACTCAACAAAGATTAATATGTTCATAAGACATATCATATTTACCGTGATGTATATGTGATATGTATAATCCGTAACAACTGCAATTTGATACTAAAAGTGTAAGCTTTGGTTTAATATTGCTTTATTTCTAGATGGCATGCATGCATAATGCTTTGTGCATTTGCTAAAAGAAAATATTTTTTTTCAAATGAAGAACAGAGCAAGGTTAAAACTTAGAACGATCAGAATTTGTTATATATATGAAGGCACTGATGAACTCCTGAGCCTCAATTCTCTCTAAGCTGTAGTTTCAAAATATTACAAATCTGTATTATATAATAAATGAAGCAAGAGTAAAACTGTAGCAAAAAGAGAGGGGGCTTAACGGCCATTACCCCCCCCCTTCATATATAAAGTAAACTATTTTAGTTTTAATTTTTCTGATTCAACCTCTTCTATCATTTGAGACTTGGCTATTTAACATGATTTCATAGCCGTTCCTAGGATTGGCGGTCCCCAGGCAAAAATTATTTACACCCCCCATCCCCTCCTGACTCAAATTTAAGCAAAAACGCAGAATCAAAATAAAAATTTGGATCAAAGTGGGCAATCCCCCAGCCCTGCCCCCCCCTCCCCAACCGCGGAACCCGGTGCCACTATCCCCGTTGCCCCCCCTCCCCTTCCCAAAACGGTTCTGATTACAGAGACTAAAGAATATTTAAACTAATCCTATATTTATGATTAAAAAAACAGAGAGTTTGTATTTGATATGCTCTGGTCGATGTTTAGATTATCTTTCAATGACCAGGATAAGTTCGTGGTTGTCTAATCTGGTCGTCCTTCAGCAAATCCTATGATCTAATCCCCTTTATATCCCAATAAATAAAAACATTAAATAAATGTTTCCCTGTAATGCAAGAATCTCAATTTGTTTACAGTTTCAGCATCATAATGAGTCAAGGAGGAAGCAATTTCGGATCTTCAGGAGATTCGATAGATCATCCATAGGAGAGAGGTTATTCATAGGAGATTCGAGAGGTCATCTAAAGTTTAAGATGGATGCAACGTTTTGTTTTGCATCTATTTGGGCTTAAAATCAGAAAAACCTGGGTACGACCTACTCAATTACTGCTAACAATCTAGAATTGTTGCCCACGCACAAAAACAACTTGTGAAATCGATACATTTACTGAAGCGAGGCATTTACCAAAATTTAAAAGCTAATGATAATTTAGCCAACCTGATCTTATCTTCAGTAAGCGTTTATACATTGGGTTTCCCTTAGCTCAAGGATTTAGAAATATAAGTTTCAAGCCGGTTGTAGAAATACAAGTTTCAAGCTGATTTCGGGGGGGGGTCCACGCTTCCAGCTTGATTCTTTTGTCCATTAGATGTCCCAGGCCCTAACCTAATCTTTTTATATTAGAATCCTACAATAACCTAAAGGTTTCTTTTTGCCAGGAACCAACATCATTTTTAATTTCACTAATGTCTATATAAATTTTTTATGCATTAGATGCCCCAAGCGGCCAAGCCCCAACCTATTTTTTTATTACAGTCCCCTTGGCCCAACAACTTACATGTGTTTTGTTTTTTTTTTACACAGATTTGCAGACTTTTGGCTGTTTTTTTAGCTTCATTGTTGGGAATTCCAACATATTTTTATGTATATTTTTCTTGTGCATTTGTATCCTCTTGGATCAAGGATACGAGTTTTGAGACGCTTAATTATTTGGAGGGTTGTGAACCCAACAACGGCTAATGGAGGACACTGCGTTAAATCGGGAGGTATTACGCAGATGATTTTAGTGTCCTAGATATGAATATTAGCGAAATAAATGAAGTTTTGTTGGCTTCGAGTCTAAGGCGCAATAGTAAGTTCAGAAATATTTTAAAGTTTAAATTATTTTTTTTAATTACTGTTATTCTGTTGTTAATTATTGTTATTAATCATTGTTAAATGTTGATATATGTTAATGTTGTATGATTTTTTTATGATTTGTTATGAAAGTTTTATATAATTTTTTGTTATGATTTTTATGATTATATATAATTCTTTATTATTAATTACATTAATTACATATTAATTACAATATAATTTTTTAGTGATTACTTATCCAAGTGGCATTATTTGTACAGGTGTTGGATCGAGTTAAGATGCAAAAGAGTCGCAGCGTCTTTTTCACAGTCGGAAAAAACCTAAAAGAATAGAAAGATAGGCTTAGAACTAGTATCAGGTTATTAGGAAGCCACGCTAGTGACAGTGGACAAGTATGCCTGTGAAACTGGGATCTTTTGAGGATTAGGAAAATACTCAAGATGTTTTCCAAAGGAATTCTCTAAAGATAGTCTTCAGTACTCGCTTAAATGAACGTGCATCAAACATACTACGAAATTTATATTCCTATGTTTAAGATAATTATATAAAAAAAATTGTAGCTTAATGTTTTTCACACATAGTTTTAAATATATACAACAAAAAATATACGTTAAATATAGTTAAAACCGCATGTCAAGCATTACTACGCATGTCAGCCTACTGCCAATAGCTCACCGAAGCACCAAGCCGCCTGAGGCCAACACAGCTACGCATGCTCCTCCTCCATCCCAGTCTATTAAAACTCCCTGTTTACACCCTCCTAGGAAGTTTCCATTTGCCTTAAATATTTCCTTACCATATCCTCCCACCTCAACCGAGGACGACCTGCTTTTCGTTTAGCCCTAGACGATTGGCCAAAAAGGAGATGTTAAGCACTAAGATGCCCAAGAAATATTTTATTCCCACTAAAAGGCATATTTATTAATTTTATTATAAATTTTTGCCTCTTAAAAATGTTCTTCACATGTACATCTTAAATATATACAACTGGAAAAATATGCTAAATAAAGTGAAAAAGAATAGCAAACACCTTGTATCATGCAATAAGCTGTCCAAAAATTCTGTTTAATCCTACTTTCTAGGGCTATGAGGAAAAAAGGAATAAGATAGATAGGTCACCGATAGGCTGGCAAAAATCATGTTTTTCGCTATCAAGCTGTGGGAGGCGGAGAAAGCCAAAAAAAAAAGAAAAGAAAAAGCCCGTCCACGGATGGGGTTTGAAAAACTCACAAGAAAAGATTTGAAGAGAGTAGGAGGTTCATCCGACGGATTAAAGAGTAAAGCTGCAAATGGAGGGGGTGGAGGAGGATGAGCGTGTGCTGTTATGTTGGCCTCCGTGTTAGCTATGTTATTCGGCATTGCATTGGCCTTGTGTTAATCCCACTTTCTACTGCCTATTGCCAGAACTCAACCTTGAGTTATTCTACCTTTGATTAGCTTTCCAGCGGTGATTTTGAAAACTTTTCCATCTTCCACTTTCTAGGGCTATGAGGAAAGAAGGAATAAAATAGATAGATCATGTTTTTCGGGTGAAGGACGATAGGCTGCCGGAAATCACGCTTTTCGCAATCAAGCTGTGGGAGGCAGGAGAAATAAAAAAAAAAGAAAAGAAAAAGCCCGTCCTCGGATGGGGTTTGACACAAGAAAAGATTTGAAGAGAGTAGGAGCTTCGTCCGATAGATTAAAGAGTAAAGCTGCAAATGGAGGGGGTTGAGGAGAAGGAGTGTGTTTAGTTATGTTGGTCTTCGTGGTAGCTATGTTATTCGCATTGCGTTGGCCTTGGCGTTAAGTTATTTGAATGTTTGCAAGACTTTAGAAAGGAAGGGGAACACCCTGAGAAGGAGTTAGATAATAAATTTGACTTTTTTTTTTACTTTTTTTGTAGGATTGGGATTCCACAACTCTTTAAAGACATGATAGTCGTTGAATTGTTTGTCTTTAAGAGAGAAAAAATTCTCTTTCAGATTGTAGGCTATAGGTTTCATCTAACATAATATCTGTTCAAGCGAATCTTCATTCATTTGGCGCCAATTGACGATGCGACATAACACGTGCGACGCTCATAACCTTTTTAGCGTGTTGAATCAGATGATTTGAATTAAAATCATGCCTCGCAATTAAACATCGGAAACTACCAGCTAAAAGGGATTTATACAGCTGCAAGCATTTCTGACTCATCATTATGTTCAAGGCAATGACAAACTAGTACAGTGACAATCCGCTCAAATAATCAAAAATTTAGAGCTGAGGGAGACTATTAAATTTTGGCGTAATTTCGAATATTTGAGCTTCTATCAAAATTGATGGGATTTCATAAAAAGTGATTTTTATAAAAAGTGTTTTATGATTTAGTATAGAGTTAGGTACTTACGTAATATATCGACCACACAGGGGAAGATCAATTGACCCAAAGACAATATGTGCACGCTGCTACTAATACTACTACCACTACTACTTCTATTGCAACTACTTGTAAGGCTAAGATTTTTAAGATGTAAATTTCAGGAAGTATATGAATATGCAGATTATCAAAAGGGCACGTCGGCAATATCATAGCAACGGCTAATTGTACTAAGTTGAAAATTCCAGGGCTTGATGAGGGGGATGTTTACCTAACCAAAAGGGAACATGCTAATACTTCTGCTGCTACTAGTACTAGTGCTAAAACTATTAATTCTACTACTAGTACTAATACTACTACTGTGACTACTATTAAAAATATGCCTGAGGGTATGAAGGTGGAATTTTCAGGGAATATTGAGGAGGGAACTTGAACCGAATCACAACACCCCCGTCTGTATGCAGGTTGATAAAAGGATTCAACAACATCTAAGGAACGGTTTGGTGTATAAAGCTGAAACTTACAGGGCTTGGTGTGGGGAATGTTGAACTAACCAAAAGACAATATTTTCATCCTAATACCACTGCTTTTACTCATACTACTACTACTACTTTAACTGCTACTACTATTACTACTGCTACTAAAGCAGTAGTAGTACTCATACTACTGTCATTACTGGTACTACTACTACTGCTACTAAAGCTAAGGGTATTAAGGTGAATATTTCGGGGAATATTGAAACACTATTGAACTAAATCGGAACACACAATACGCATACAGGTTGTCAAGAGGACGTATCAGCAATGCTTCAGGAACAGTTTATGGTATTAAGTTGAACCTTTCAGCATAAGTTGATAGAGATGTTGAAGAAAACCTAAGTAACTACTGCTAATACTCAAGCTAAAGGGATTAAGGTGAAGCTTTCAAGGATTATTTTTGACAGATACTGAACTAAATCGGAACGAACTATGAGCATGTAGATTGTCAAAAGGGTGACACAACAACATCTCAAGAACGGCTTACATCAATAAGTTGGACCTTTCAGGGTAAGATGTGGTAGATTTTGAACTAGCCAGAAGGCACTATGTGTATAGTCTACTATTAATACTACTACTACGATTTCTGTAACAAATGACGCTAAGGGTATTAAAATGAAACTTTTAGGGGGAGTTTCAATTAAACAAAAAACTATATGCAATTAGGTTTTCAAAAGGGCACATAAGCAATATCATAGGCGGTGTAGCACTATCATAAATAGCAATATCATAGAAACTTTTAGAGGTGAGATTTGAATTTGAACCTGATGATGACAGGCACAGGTCCCGTCGAAATTATAGTTTAAACAAAATCAAGACCTGGCATCCATAGCCTAGGTAAGCTTATTACCATCTACCAATATTATTTTTAAAGGGGAAATTCTGATTAGAAATTAAAAAGTTCAAGTGCCATTTTTAAGAGTAAAAAATGGTTGGGGGGCAAGCAGCCCTCTTCCCAAGCCCATTAATTTTCCAAACAAATCCATCAAGATTTTTAGATAGCCATTTTGTCTAGCAAAGTTGAACGGTCCAGTAGTTATGTCCCTAGGGATATTCAGTATGTAAAACCCACACAGTTATGCCATTGGAACATTATGCTTTGAAGCTAGATATTGCTTTAAAACAAAATCAAAAGGCATACACCAAGAAAAACTGAGGTAATTTCATTGAAACTTTCAGGGCTACTACCATTATTACCTCTGCTCTTACAGTTTAACTAAATCAAAAGAGTGTAAGTATATCCAGACTGTCAAAAGGCATAGACAAAATTTTTTAGGAGAAGTATTAAGTTTTATTTTTCAGGTCAACTTGAGGAGGTAATCAAAAAATACTATTTGTGTTCAGATTTTCAAAATACTGTATATTGTTAAAAATTGTTGAAATTTTTTATCCAACACATAAATTACAAGAAAAGAAATATACAGAAAAAAATTTCATAAATTATAGAAAAGAAAACCGAAAAGGTTTGAAATATTATTTAGTTTTTCATGAAAAAGACTATGTCAATAAAAAGCGAACAGAAATTAGTTAGAAAAACTTTTTCCGCAAAATGAGTTTTTAAAAGAAAAGAAAACTTGATGCCAACTTTATCATAATGAGTGTCTTGCTAGGAGGCTGATGCCGCTTGTCATACCCAACCATCTCGCATACTCAATCCGAAGTTGCTGTTGTGCGGTGGTGTCAGCTCTATACCACTGAGAATGGTCTTTACGGGCCATACCAACCTCGTGGCCACCGCTACCGAGTGGGCTTAAATTGCATCTCTCCAGCAGACCTCTCCTATGGCGTGTCACTGGGCCCTAACACAGTGACGAATTTTTGCCATCATTTGACCCGGAGCACAACAGATCCAGCATGGACCTTAATTTGCTCCGAAGTGCGAATTAAGGTAAATTAAGGTAAAAGCTCCATTAAACCAAAAATGAGCAGAAATAGAGTCAAATAATCTTCCAAGCGTAATACTACCACAAATCACCATCAATGAATAAATGAAACCCCAAACGAACAAAAGTTACAGTAAATAGCTGAGTCAAACTCAAAACGAGCAAAAATTAACATGAATAAGGCTGACACCCCAAACGCCTTCTGAAGACCAGAACATAATTTGCGCTTTAATGAAAATACAATCAATTTTAAATGTTTTCACTTTTTTAACTTTAATAAATCAAGATTGTTAAGTCTTTAAGGAGTAAATATCAGTATATATAGTTATTTATTTATGTATATATTTATTTAAAATTTAATTATATTTATCTGTCAATCCATATTTAATTTTTTTAGTAAAGTGCAAATTATGGTCTTCAGAAAGCTTGAGGGGTGTCAGCCCTACTCGTGTTAATTTCTCCTCGTTTTGAGTTTGACTTGGTTATTTATTGTAATTTTTGTTCATTTTGGGTTTCATTTATTCATTGATGGTGATTTGTGGTAGTATTACGCTTGGAAGATTATTTGACTCTATTTCTGCTCATTTTTGGTTTAATGGAGCCCTTTTCTTGAAGAACTTATTTTGTGGAAAGAGTTAGACCCCTAACGTCGTCTAAAGTAGTGTAATTTATTTAATTAACGCAAGTTTGCGTTAATTAAACTTGCTCCTAACGCAAGTTTATCGTATCAACTTATTTCCCCCCCCTCTAAAAAAGGTCCTGGATCCGCCCCTGATTCCACCAAACTCATCTGTACATTTCTTTAGGCGAAGGTTATAACACCCAAAAGTATTAAAGTTATAAAAAGTTATAAAATTCAAAACATTTTCTCTTCTGTCGGCTGCGATATTTTTTTACAACTTTGTGAAGTGGCAGTTTTGAGTAGCATAGAAAAATAAGAAGGAAACATAACTGAATTTTTTTGAAATCCTTTTATTTATGATTAACTAGTAAGCTTTAAACCAATATTTTAATCCATTTTTATATCCAAAAACTTGCACTTTTTATATCCAAAAACGCACTGCCTCGAGGATACGGCTTTGGCTGGCATTAAGAAATATTTTACAGACAGCTGAAAAAGAAAAATGAATCATGTTATGAAGGAAAAAAGAAAAGGAAAACAGAGGTAAAGTCCTAAGAAAAATGTTAATCTGTTACTAACACAGTGACCTGGATGGTGTTTTACAAGTTTTGTCGGTACTTATGCTTTATATATAACACAGCGCTATAGACTGTACAAGGAAACCAGACGGAAAACCCATCAAACGGGTTTTGCAAGAGAGAATGGATTGCAAAGCGTAATTTTTATCGCGTTTACAATATTTAAACTGTTGTTTTTCGGGGTTTAGGGGGGAGGAAGGTACCTAGGTTAGGTCAGGTTACGTATTTAATATATGCGGTACTTATGCATTATACGGGCCCACGAAAGAAGTCAAGTTTGGTTAATGCTAATGAAATAAAATAAAATAGGATGAATATATCATAGTTTAGAAACAAATTTGGGCTATATATTTGCACATTAGGAGGGGGGGTAAAGCATAGAATATATTAAATACGTAGCCTAACCTAACCTAGGTACGTTTCCCCCCCCTAAACCTCGAAAAACAATGGTTTAAATATTGTAAACTCGATAATAAACCACGCTTTATAATCAATTTAGATAGTAAATACCCGTTTGACGGGTCTCCATGTCCGGTTTCCTTATACAGTATATAGCGGTGGGCAAGTATAATGCATAAGTACCATATATGCTAGGCTTTACCCCCCATTCCCCCTAATGTGCAAATATATAGCCCAAATTTGTTTCTAAACTATTATATTTTCATCCTATTTTATTTTATGTCATTAGCATTAACCAAACTTTACTTCTTTCGTGTGTTATATATAAAGCATAAGTACCGTTTTGTCTTGTATAGCCTACTCGTTTTAGCGATTTTGTTTACGGTCGTTTAAGAGAACAAAATCGGATCGGCTCAGATTCGGTTTATATAATCCTGTGACCCTGTAGTATATTTCTTTGATTTTTATCATTTGCATATCCTGTATTATTATCAGTGGAGTCAGGACTGCCTAACTATCAGGCTTTAGAGCTTATGTAATTTTGCTAAGATATAGTAAATTAGTTGATAGATATTTTTTTCTCCTTCTGCTTGTGCTATATTTAGTCTTTCGTATAATTTATGAACCAACACTAGGTAGCGTATTTTTCGAAAGGGTTTCATTTTTAATTCCTCCGAGTTTCCCCTCAAAGAGAATCCCCTCAGAGTACTGCAAAGAGAATCGGGACACATTGAATGCTAGATGTATGTAAGGGGAGTGAAGTGATATCCAAGTCTGGCCCTCAAACAAAAAAAAATTTAAAAGGTTCGCAATTTTTTCAATGATTCGAAAAATTATGTTAGAAGTCGCCTTTTTTTCGATTAACCAAACACAATCATGCACATGGACCTAAAAGATATTATTCCTGGTTAGTTAGCTACAGGCGTCTTAGCCAAGGCCTTAGCCAGGGTTTTTGTTCGGGGGACATTTTTTTCAGGGGGGGGGGTACAAAAACTTAAAAAACACATAATAATCTGTTTATATGCATTTTCTTACGCTTTTACGAGTCGGAAAAATTTTGGGGAGGGGGGGGTCAGCCCCCCCCCCAAAAAAAAAAAAAATTCCGACTCGTAAAAGCGTATTTAGTCAGCTTATCCAGCTGACTAGAAGGAGATTTGAGTCGAATATAGATGGTGTACATCTGTAAATGTAAAAAATCAGTAACCAAATAAAACTATAGAGCTATGTTTTGCAGTGATTTTCAGTAGGATAAGCAATCTCATTTTTTTCAAAAAATTAAAAACAATTTTTAATAAATTCGTTAAAACCTTATTAATCAGGATTTAGCAAATGTATAAGGCTCTAAAACTTTGCTTGGGTATCATTCATGATGTACGTGAATCTATTAAGGGTCAATGCCCTTTGGAAAGCGAGATGTGGAGGCAGTAAACTCATTTCATTGAAATAAATAAAATTATCCAAATAACGGTACTTGTTAAATATCCAGAACATACTCAAGAAGTGAAGTTAGGTTAATCCTAATGAAACAAAGTTATGGAAACTACAATAGAGTGGGAAGCAGGCCGACCAGAACGCGTTATATTCAATACCTGACATAACCATCTCTATATATTAAATTTTTAATTAGAATATACCTGTATTGTAGTTTATTTTGCGAAAGAATAAGCGATAGGCTACTTATCTGTTAGCCAGTACACACTCGAGAATTTTGACTACAAAATTCAGACAATAACTGGTTTATTGCTGTCTGTATACGGAGACAATTATCTTCGGCTCAGTGGAAAACTATATTGTAGCTATATTTTAATGAATGTTTAGTTGCTATTTTGGTTAGGTTACATTTTGCATACAGCCCCGCTATACTTAACCCCCACTCTTCTGTGCAAATATACAGCCCAAGTTATATATATATATATATATATATATATATATATATATATATATATATATATATATATATATATATATATATATATATATATATATATATATATATATATATATATATATATATATATATATATATATATATATATATATATATATATATATATATATATATATATATATATATATATCTTATCCACCAGTCTCTCCCAAGCGTCTCAGTTGTTCCAATTCCGTACCTGTAGATCCAAATTCTCGAGTGTGTCCGATGATTCTAAAATGTTGATTATAATGGAAGGAAACATGATAATCTAATTAATAGAAACATCCTGCATATCAATAAGTAAAAGTTTAATTGTTATAGTGATTTTTTTTAGTTTTATATATTCCTATGGATATATAGGGGACCACTAGGGGAAAGGGTGCATTTTCAAGTGAATTGATTATTATTATTTAGAAAGAGCAAAAAAAGGAATGTAGGTAGGTACTCGAAAAGACCTTCCCGGGGCATAATTTACGCTCTTGACCTGCCCTTGAAACTCCCATTAACCTAACTCAACTGCTCTCAAAGATAGAAAAAAGCTCATCACCTAGAAAAATTATACAGTTACGGAAAAGTACAAAGAGCAGCACTTCGTATTACTCGCGGCAACACTGGGCCACAGCTAAGAGACAAGTTAGTACGACCCTTTCCTATAACATATCAAACAGTTCGTGGTAACGAACTGTAAGTAAGGAGCGACCCGGCTCAATAGTAACCGAAACTCTAAAAACGATGGAAGTTTCATCAAGCTTAGTTCTACCCATCAAAAGTTACACGCCTGAGTATTTGGCTGATTTTCAAAAAAAGGGAAAAGACCCCCTAAAAGCTATTGAACTTTAATGAAAAGCACACCATCAGATTCAGCGTAGCAGAGAACCCTAATGTAGATGTTTCAAGTTCCTATCTGCACAATTGTGGAATTTTGTATTTTTTGCCAAAAGAAAGATCACGGATGCGTGTTTATTTGTTTTTTTTTTTCCCAGGGGTGATCGTATCGACCCAGTGGTCCTAGAATATCGCGGGAGGGCTGATTGGAACGGAAATTAAAAGTTCTAGTGCCCTTTTAAGTGACCAAAAATGTAGGGCAAGTAGGCCCCCTCCCATGCTCACTTTTTCCAAAAGTCACCCGATCAAAATTTTGAGATAGCCATTTTTGTTCAGCAGGGTCGAAAATATAATGTCTTTAGGATGACTTAATCCCCCAAAGCCCTGGGGGGAGGGCTGAAAGCTATGAACTTTACCCAATGTTAACATATAGTATTGGTTATTGGGAAATATACAGACGTTTTCAGGGGTGATTTTTTCTGGGAGGGGGGGGGAGTGGATCGGGGTTATGAGGGAGGATCTCTACATAGAGGAAGTTTTCATGTGGAAAGGGACATTGCTATGAAGGGGGCGCCGTTTTTCCCACCATTATTTAAAAAAAGATCAGAAATTAAATAAATAAAAATCAGTTTTTTCAACTGAAAGTAAGGAGCAACATCAAAACTTAAAACGAACAGAAAATATTACGTATATGATTGGGTTCGCCCCTTAGTCAATACTTCGCCCTTTAAGCGAAAGATTTTTTAGTACTTTCATAAGAGCTATTTATTCTAATTAACGTCCTTCTTGATTAAAGGGTCATTTTTAAATAATTCGAACAAAATTCGAACTTTAACGTAAAGAAAGAGGCATTGACTAGGGGGCGAACCTCCTAATATACGTTTTAAAAATATATGAATATAGAAGTGCGTTACGTAAGTTAATTCGTAAGTTACGTATATTTATTACTAATGAAAACGTTCGTAAATAAAATTAAACAACGTTCGAGAAAGCCATTTAACCAAAAAAAGTAAAATTATTATGCAAATTTCGTTTTAATTATTCATGTACAGTGAGCCAAAATCAAATCCTGCATTAATTCAAAAAGTCCAAAAATTAAATGAAAGAAACAAGTTTTTTTAACTGAAAATAAGGAGTGACGTTAAAAATTAAAACGAACAGAAATTATTCCGTATATGAAAGGCGCTGTCCCCGCCTGAGCACCTCGCTCTTTAAGCTAAAGTTAGACTCTTTCTCACAACGCTATTTTTTAAAACAATAAAAACTTTAGCGTTAAGAGTGAGGCGTTGAGAAGGGGAAAGCCCCTTTCATATACGGAACAATTTCTATTCGTTTTAAGTTTTAACGTTGCTCCTTACTTTCACTTAAAAAACTTGTTTTTTTTATTTAATTTTACTTAAACATTACTGTTACACTTGTTACTAACAAATCATCACTGCACGAAACCGCCTTGGGCCGAGAAAACTGCGTACGCTCTTACTCCACCAAAACCCAATTACTGCTAGTTATGGTAAATATATATGAGATTCTGCGGTACTTAGCCTATGTATTAATAAAAAAGACAAGTTTTTTTTAACTGAAAGTAAGGAGTAACATTAAAACTTAAAACGAACAGAAATTATTACGTATATGAGGGGGGTCACCCTGTCATTTAATAGCTCTTTTAAAAGTGTTAAAAAACATTAGGGTAAAGAGTGAGGTATTGACGAGGGAGTGATCCCCCTCATATACGTAATAATTTCTGTTCATACTTTCAGTTATAAAAGTTTTTTTTATAATTTCTTATCGTTTTTTAAATAATCACGGGAAATCTGACTCCCCCTCCATGGAAAATCCCTTACGCCATGAAAATTCCTCCATGGTAAGAGCCTCCCATGTGTTTGGTATAATACATAAGTACCGATTCAAAAACTGATTTAGGGACAAGATGAAGAGACTACTTAATTTTTTTATGCTCTTTCTAAATATAATAGTCAATTCACTCGCAAATGCACCCCGCCCCCTGGTTGTCCGGAATATATCCCAAGAAATATATAAAATTTAAAAGATATCACTAAAGTAATGATAACATACAGGATGTTTCTATTAATCAGTTTATCATGTTTCCTTCCACTTATTAAAATCATTTTTAAAAAATGATTTTTAGGTGATTACGTAAAAATCACACAGGGACATAAATTCCAGAGTCCAGAGTGAGAAAATAACCGGTTTAACATAGAAGCCACATCCTACGATTATATTGCATAATGGGGGAATACATTATTAGAATGGGACCATCAGGGGGGAGGGGTGCGTTTGCAAGTGAACTGATTATTATATTTGGTGTATTTTTCTGTTATAGCGACCCCAATCAAGAATTACGTTTTTTAAAACTCGAAAACAAACCTAGAACCGGTTTTTCATCTGTCTTTACCGGTTTTCAGAACCGGTTTTCATTTGTCTAATTGTGGGACAATTAGCTTAGGTTTAGTGAAAAACAAGTGCCGAGTGACAGAATACATTAGATTTATATAATTTAGACTCTATATTTGCCGAGTGGTTAGCGCTCCGGACTTAAAATCCTGAGGTCAGGGGTTCGAGTCCTGATGTCGCTGGTCGTTTGGTTTGGAACGGGGGTCAATAGTGTGACCCTGTAAGCTCAGCCAGAGTCGACCCAGCTCCAAATGGGTACTTGGAGAAATCAGAGGGAAAACATGAGAAACGTCGGATGATTTGCCCCCAACCCCACATTGCACTCCCGGCCGAAGGCATTGAATCAGGAGATAGGTAACTGCACAACGCCGACCTTTGGTCAGCATGCAAAAAAGATTTTTTTGTTTCTATATTTACAGTATAGGGGTGGGGGTTGGGGGTAAAGTATTTGGACAGCATGAAGTTACAAAACAATTCTTACTTCATAATAATATGCATAATAATTATAGTTGACACATTTTGCATGCAGACCCGCTATACTTTACCCCCACCCCTAATGTACAAATATATAGCCAAAATTTGTTTCAAAAGTATTATATTTTCATCAGGTTTTGGTATTTTTCATTAGAATTAACCTAACTGCACTTCTTGAGTGGGGTCACTATAACAGAAAAGTACCATATTTGGTAAGAGCATAAAAAAGGGTACTTTCGCATTATCAGGGCCTGGCGGCTTAAGCACTATAGACTCGTAATGATGAAACCCGTTTTGTGACGTCTTAAGTGATGTAGAGCAGGCAGTGATAGTAAGGTTTTCATTGCTTATATGATATTAAACAGTGATTTTTTGGATTTTAGGAAGGGGGGAAGGTACCTATGTTAGGTTAGTTTAGGTTAAGTATTTAATATGGACATCCACCACATGGCTAATATGGGAGTAAAGTTCATTTGTGATGCAAATGGATGTTATATTTAGATTGAGGATGCGATTCTAGGCATATATTTGCACATTAGGGGTGGGGTATATGTTCTGTGAATATATAGGTTCTAAGAAAATTCTTTAATTTCTTGGAAAAAATAAGGACAGAAGTGAAGATAAAGGATCTTCCCCTGCAAAATGTGTTAAATAGGATTATTCTGCATATTATGGAGTAAGAATTGTTTTCTTATTATGTTTCCTTATGTCCAGATGGACTCCTAGGCCTAAAATACTGATTGGTTGGTTGGCTAATTCAAAGATTTGTATATATATACACTGTCAAATTAGCCATTTGGTGGTATCCCATTTAATATATGCAATGCTTTACCCCCCACCATGGGCGTAGGGAGGGGGGCAGCTGCCCCCCCTAGACCTTCAAATTTAATTTACATTTACATTGTTGGAAAAGCAGTTGATAAAAGGCCCTCCATCACACTATCGACTGCCCCCTCCCCTAGACAATATGCTGCCCACGCCCATGCCCCCACCCCCCTGATGGGCAAATATATAGCTTAAATTTGTTTCTAAACTATGATATATTCATCCTATTTCATTTTATTTCATTAGCATTAACCAAAGTTGACTTTTTAGAGAGGCCCATATAATGGGAAAGTTCCAAAAAAAGATATGAAGCAGCGTGTTAATCTTGTCCCTTTGTTGTTTATGGAATCTCGTATATATTTACTCGTATATTTACGTATATATTACTCGTATATTTACTCTGATTATTTAATGGTCTGCATTGTTAGTATAGAGTTTAATTGTTAAAAGACTGAAGCATACCAGTATGAAAGTCAAACTCCGAGCAATGCAACACGTTTAAATTCTTCACATGTCTTACACCCGTTATATCACATCCTTCAAAAAGCGGAATGTCTATGTAAACGTCCAGACAAAGGAGGATTTGGTTACCAGCAACGCAGGACTGATACAAGTGATCGATCGACTGTAGGGGATTAGAAACTTCTCTCTATTTGTCATTGTACCTCTGATTCCATATGTTACTAGTACTAGAGACGGTACTTGTGTATTATCCCGACCACACTCAAGAAGTGAAGTTGGGTTAACCATAATGAAATATACAAAATTATATATATATATATATATATATATATATATATATATATATATATATATATATATATATATATATATATATATATATATATATATATATATATATATATATATATATATATATATATATATATATATATATATATATATATATATTTATTTATTAATACCAAGATACGGTAAGCTTTAACAAGCTTGTCGCTTGTTAAATATATATATATATATATATATATATATATATATATATATATATATATATATATATATATATATATATGTGTATGATAATTTCATTTTCAGAAGGAATAAAGAAATGCATAAAGAGTATCCATCGGCAGCACACCAAAAGTGTTGCACAATCTCAAATTCTCAACCTCTTAAAAAAAGGGAGGGGAGTAGTGCATGATTCCACCTACTCAAATAAACAGCAGAGCCTAATCTAGAGATATCAACTCCAAGGAAAACCGGGGAAAACATAACTATTAACAAAAAATTCTCTAGCATACTTTTTGAAGATACCAAACGAGTGGTAATCCCGTGCAGACTCGTTCAATGTTCAGGAATAATAGATATATAGCTACATTGGGCAGCAGGAAGCGCTAAGTAACCTTTTAAAATTGAAAGAAGCACAAAATAGAAAATAAAGAGATCTCAAGTCAAGCAAGGGTTTAAGTAGGAAATGGTTATTGTCCTGTACAGGAGTCCTCTCTTTATCATATAGTTTTGAAAGTGGCTCCAGCGATGAGAAAAAAGCTTATATCCAAATAATAGAACAGTATGAAACATAAGGTTGAACCAGTTTGTAGAATAGAATTCTAAGAATAGACCCTGGAAAATATGTATGTTTTTTAAGGATCCCGAGGCTTCTGGAAACATTTTCATCAATCAAGATGCCTAGAAATCGAGTGCATCTATCCCTAGGTCTACTAAGGGAACCCCTCGGTACAAACCACTGAATAACTCTTTCAAAAAGGGCAACCATATTTGAATTGAAATCGGACTCAGCTCTACCGGATGTGTCAAAAGTAGACTACTGTCATCCGCAAAAGCAATATGCGTATCGGAGAAGGATGAACTCTTGCCACAATTATTGACAGATGCAGGTTGACAAAAAGACGATAGAAACTGGTAGGTTTAGATTTTGAACCATATTTATTAGGTCATTAACATAAATTAAAAAGAGTATCGGGCCAATCACAGATCCTTGCGGACCGCCAAACTCTATTTCAGATGGGTTAGAAAAGAGTAGATCAACTGAGATGAATTGACCAGATAAATATGACAGAAACCAAGAATTGGTCCTCCCTCGTATTCCAATATGGGATAGTTTCCAAAGAAGAATCTTGTGCGTCATTGAGTCAAATGTTTTTCGTACATCGAGGAAAAGAGCAGTATATATATATATATATATATATATATATATATATATATATATATATATATATATATATATATATATATATATATATATATATATATATATATATATATATATATATATATATATATATATATATATATATATATATATATATATATATATACATATATACATATATACATATATACATATATATATATATATATATATATATATATATATATATATATATATATATATATATATATATATATACACACACACATCATCACATACATGTGTGTGTGTGTGTGTGTGTGTGTGTGTGTGTGTGTGTGTGTGTGTGTGTGTGTGTGTGTGTGTGTGTGTGTGTGTGTGTGTGTGTGTGTGTGTGTGTGTGTGTGTGTGTGTGTGTGTGTGTGTGTGTGTGTGTGTGTGTGTGTGTGTGTGTGTGTGTGTGTGTGTGTGTGTGTGTGTGTGTGTGTGTGTGTGTGTGTGTGTGTGTGTGTGTGTGTGTGTGTGTGTGTGTGTGTGTGTGTGTGTGTGTGTGTGTGTGTGTGTGTGTGTGTGTGTGTGTGTGTGTGTGTGTGTGTGTGTGTGTGTGTGTGTGTGTGTGTGTGTGTGTGTGTGTGTGTGTGTGTGTGTGTGTGTGTGTGTGTGTGTGTGTGTGTGTGTGTGTGTGTGTGTGTGTGTGTGTGTGTGTGTGTGTGTGTGTGTGTGTGTGTGTGTGTGTGTGTGTGTGTGTGTGTGTGTGTGTGTGTGTGTGTGTGTGTGTGTGTGTGTGTGTGTGTGTGTGTGTGTGTGTGTGTGTGTGTGTGTGTGTGTGTGTGTGTGTGTGTGTGTGTGTGTGTGTGTGTGTGTGTGTGTGTGTGTGTGTGTGTGTGTGTGTGTGTGTGTGTGTGTGTGTGTGTGTGTGTGTGTGTGTGTGTGTGTGTGTGTGTGTGTGTGTGTGTGTGTGTGTGTGTGTGTGTGTGTGTGTGTGTGTGTGTGTGTGTGTGTGTGTGTGTGTGTGTGTGTGTGTGTGTGTGTGTGTGTGTGTGTGTGTGTGTGTGTGTGTGTGTGTGTGTGTGTGTGTGTGTGTGTGTGTGTGTGTGTGTGTGTGTGTGTGTGTGTGTGTGTGTGTGTGTGTGTGTGTGTGTGTGTGTGTGTGTGTGTGTGTGTGTGTGTGTGTGTGTGTGTGTGTGTGTGTGTGTGTGTGTGTGTGTGTGTGTGTGTGTGTGTGTGTGTGTGTGTGTGTGTGTGTGTGTGTGTGTGTGTGTGTGTGTGTGTGTGTGTGTGTGTGTGTGTGTGTGTGTGTGTGTGTGTGTGTGTGTGTGTGTGTGTGTGTGTGTGTGTGTGTGTGTGTGTGTGTGTGTGTGTGTGTGTGTGTGTGTGTGTGTGTGTGTGTGTGTGTGTGTGTGTGTGTGTGTGTGTGTGTGTGTGTGTGTGTGTGTGTGTGTGTGTGTGTGTGTGTGTGTGTGTGTGTGTATGTGTGTGTGTGTGTGTGTGTGTGTGTGTGTGTGTGTGTGTGTGTGTGTGTGTGTGTGTGTGTTTTTGTGTGTGTCAAAAAAATAAGAATCGCATTAAAAATTTGTGTATATGAATTTTCGTTACTTCTTTTCGAATAGTCATTACGGAAAACGAAGAGTCTCATCTTCTGGATCCTGAAATTTCAAATATATGTGATTCGCTACCTTGAAATACCAATTCTTGGAGCAAAACTTAAACGTACTTTATTGAAACATAATATTACAATTTGCTTCAAATCAAACAGACTTTCCCTAAATTGTGGGAAAGATAAGATAGGTAGCGTTTTGGTAAGTGTAGTGTATAGCATTCCTTGCTCATGCGGTAAATTTTACATTGGTCGAACGCACCAACAATTTGTGGAACGTTTTTTTGAACACCGAAATACAATAGATAATGCTCTAAGATTTACAAAACCTCCAGATAGTTTTATTTCAGTTTTAGCATAACATTTTTTGGTACTTGTATGATATACCCGCGACTACTCAAGTTGTTCATTCATTGACACAGTGTAGAACTATTTTTTTTTTTTTTTACTTTCTTTCAATTTAGCGTGAGACAAGACAAAGAGAAGTGACAGAATAGATGGAAAATATATAATTTGGGGTATATATTTGCACATTAGGGGGAGGGGGAGTATTTGTACAGTGTGAAGTTAGGAAACCATTCTTACTATATAATGATAAATAAAAGTTCAAATAGGGATAAAAGGCTTTTAATAGACAGTGTTTCACAAACAGTGATAGATATTCACAAAAATACCAGATACTTCAGTCATATATGCCGTGACCGAAATATCTGGTATTTTTTTTTTGAATTTCTATCACTATTTGTAAAACACTGTCTATTAAAAGGATTTTATCCCTATTTGAACTTTTATTTATCGTCATGGAAAGGCAGTATGGTCTCCGAAAATATCTACTATATACAGAATATTCGTACCTAACACATTAGGCATGCAGACCTGCTACGCTTCAGCCCCCCCCCCTAATGTTCAAATATATAGCCGAAATTTGTTTCTAAAGTATATCTGGTATTTTTTGAATTTCTATCACTGTTTGTAAAACGCTGTCTTTTAAAAGGATTTTATCCCTATTTGAACTTTTATTTATCGTCATGGAAAGGCAGTGTGGTCTCCGATATTATCTACTACATAATATGCAGAATAATCGTACCTAACAAATTAGGCATGCAGACCTGCTACGCGTTACACTCCCCCCCCTCCCCCCTAATGTGCAAATATATAGCCAAAATTTGATTCTAAAGTATTATATTTTTATCATACTTTCAATAGGATTGAACGTCAGAGAAACATATTAGAAGAATATTGGGTCGGGGGTACATCATACAAGTAGCCATTTTTTTTTTATCATCCTGATCATTTTGTACAGTTTGCAGAACCAATAGCTATTTCCAATGATAAAGGTTTCACACAATGGCCTATGGAAGCATTAGAAAAAAACATATTCTGGGAGATTTATCAATTGTTAGAGATACTGGCAATATAAATATTGATCCTATTTACGACATTATTTAAAAATGAACCTAAAGTCAAAAACAAAGCCTTGCAAAATCTCCAAGGGAATAACACAAATGGAGAAGGGGGTTTTAGCCCAGTAACTCCCTGGATACGACCTTGCCGCTATCCCTTCAGAATACATCTATTCTCCTGCATTCCCCAGACGAATAAAATATTCAAAGACTTGTGTTACGGCTTTCTTAAACAGTATGTATTTTTCCGGTTCCCCCTTTTCTTTTTTTTGAGTTGTGCTTTTTGAGGGGTACTCACAGGTGATGCAAAGGGAACAAGAAATCCATATGTCCAGTGATTTCGGACTACAAACGTACTAAGTCAAATAAGCAAAAATGAACAAGTCAAAATAAGTAGCATAAGCATGAATAATCAGCTCCCCCTCCTCCAAAATCTTGGTAGCAGTCCTTTTACTCCTTTTACTACAGTCGACAAAACCAGTTATGCAATAGCTTTTTGTTAACACGGTAAAAGAAGATCATGCAACATTTGCAAGAATTTTTAGCCCCCCCCCCAGTGCCAACCCTAACCCTCCCCCCTTTGAAAATTGACGTCACGCATCCTTTACCAAAAACATTGAAGATAAAATGAATTATATTTAATATAGTAAATTATATAGCCTATGATTATGTCGCAAAAGTTCCGAATTAATAACAAAGAAAATGTTTTCAGGAAGACCATAAAGGAATGACAAAGGCAATTTACATTTCAGCAAAAAAAATCTCCGGTTTTCATGCAGGCTAATATTTTCAGAGTTTAGCTTTTGTTACATAAGCGAATATTACATAACTTAGAATGGAAGTCATTCTCAGAGAGCGCTCTCAACATATCCACGTAGATTCAATTAACAAACTTGCATTTACTAGTTACTTAATATAACTAGACATGGACTCAGTATAAAAAAGAATCTAATTAAAGAAATGCATTCTAGTGTGACGCTTTTGATTGTGCACTCCGTTATCTTCGCAAACTGTAATATCCTGAGGCCTTTTCTTTAAAAAGAAAAAAAAAATAGTGAATTTTGGATGACTTGAAGTCTCATTATTAAGGTAAACTATTTGCTTTCAAATTATATAACTTTGTAATTTGTTTTGTGTATGAGGGTAGTAAATCGCTCAGAAAATTGTGAGGTACTTATGCATAGTACGGGCCCACCAAAGAAGTCAAGTTTGGTTAATGCTTATGAAATAAAATAGGATGAATATATAATAGGCTAGTTTAGAAACAAATTTGAACTACATATTTGCACATTAGAGGAGGGGGGGTGGTATAGCATATATTGAATACGTAACCTAACCTAGGTACCTCTCCCCCTAAACCCCCCCCCCCAAAAAAAATCGTTTAAATATTGTAAACTCAATAAGAAACCACGCTTTGCAATCAATTTAGATAGCAAATACCCGTTTGACGGGTCACCATGTCTGGTTTCCTTATAAAGTATATAGCGATGGGCCCGTATAATGCATAAGTACCAATTTTGAAATAACCTTAGACTATAAGTTACAAGACTATAGAGAATAGAGTTCACACGAAGATGCTTAGGATATACACATAGCAATTTCTATACATAATTAATTAAAAAAACTTATTCCACAAAATAAGTTTTTCAAAGAAAAGTAAAGAACTCTATTAAACCAAAAATAAGCAAATATCAAATCAAATAATCTACCAAGCGTGAAACTACTACAGATCAGCATCGATAAATAAGTGAAACTCATCAGAACAGAAATTACAATAAATGACCGAGTCAAACTCAAAACGAGCAGAAATTAACATAAGTTGTGCTCAAAACCCTTATGCCTTCCTAAGGCCAGAACATAATTTGCGCTTTACTGTAAAAAATATGAATGTTTTTACTTTTATAACTTTAATAAATCAAATAATAATAACATTTTGATTACTAAATATCAGTATATATGCATTAAACTGACAATACACATTCATTTGTATTTTTTTTCAGAAAAGTGCAAATTATGTTCTGGCCTTGGGAAGGCATAGGGGTTTTAAGCCCAACTTATGTTAATTTCTGCTCGTTTTGAGTTTGAATCGGTTATTTTTTGTAATTTCTGTTCGTTTTCAGTTTCATTTATTTATCGATGCCGATGTGTGGTAGTTTCACACTTGGTAGATTATTTGATTTGATTTTTGCTTATTTTTTGTTTATTGGAGGTCTTTACTTTTCTCTAAAAACTTTATTTTGAACAAAAAGTTTTTCTAATTTATTTCTGGTCGTTGCGTGTTCGCATAGTCTGTTAAGAGAAAATGAAGATAGCAATAAAAATCTTTTCTATTTTTTGACGAATTTATAGTTTGGCCTGCTATTTGTATGCTGGAGAAAACATTTCAGCAATTTTTAGCCCTCTAATACACCCTCTTGCAATAATACACCCTCTTGAAAATCTGGATAGAAGTGTTTAATTTAGTTTCATACCTCCTCTAGTTGACCTGAAATGGAAAACTTGATACCATTCGCAAAAAAATCTGCTTACTTTCTTTGATAGCCTGGATACACTTACGCTATTTTGATTTGGTTAATTTTTAAGAGCAGAAGCAGCCCCGAAAGTTCGACCATAATAACCTCAGTCGTTCTTGGGATACTGCTGAGATGCCTTATTGGGAATTATCATTGACACAGTGCATTTTGATTTAATCTTATGGCAACATTTAGTTTTTAAATATAAAGTCAAATGGGAGGGTGGGGGTGGGAGGGGGATTAGTTTCCCGCCAATCACTTTTGACTATTAAAAAGGGCATCAGCCCTTTCTATTTTCAATCGAATGAGTCCTTTTCGAAGTTCCTACAACAACTCCTTCGATACAAAGTGCCCTGGTCTAAACAACAACAACAACAACAAAAATAATACATTATACCCACATCGATCTTTGCTATAAAAATATCAAGCCTGCCAATCACTTTCTACTATTAAAAAAGGCACCAGGCCTTTCGATTTCCAGTCAAATGAGCCCTTTTTGAGTTTCTACGACAACACTTCCTATAAACACCTTATATACCCTCAGGGCACAAATTACAACTCTTACCCTAAGGGTTGTGAGGGTGGTTGTAATCCTCTGAGACCTGATTTCCAGAATTTTTAACTACGTTAAAATAATAGCTACCTCAAAATCTTGACTGGATGTTTTTAGGGACATAGTGGACATGAGGAGTGTGTTGTTTTTTCTCCGTTCACTTTCAACTATTAAAAAAGGTAATAGCTCTTTCAATCTTTAATCAAATGAGCGCTTTTGAAGTTTCTACGACAACGTTTTCAATAGAAACCTGATATTCCCCCCGGGAATAACTTACTACACGCGCCTTGAAAGCTGGGGGGGGGGGGGTTGTCATCCTCACAGACCTAATTTCCAGAACTTTCTACTACGTTGAACAAAATGGCTATCTGAAAATTTTGATTGGATGTGTTTTTGGGGGAATGGTGGGCGCGAGAGGGGGATTAGTTACCGTCCAATCACTTTCAACTATTTAAAAGGGCACTAGCCCTCTCAATTTCCAATTGAATGAGCCCCTTTTGAAGTTTTTACGACAATTCTATCATTAAAAACCTTATATGCTCCCAGGGCGTAACTTACAACCTTCGCCCTGGGGATTTTGGGGGGTTTATCATCCTTAAATACATAATTTTCAGAACTTTCAACTACGTTGAACAAAATGGCTATCTCTAAACTTTGATTGAATGTGTTTGGGGATATGGAGGGCGTAAGAGGGGGGGGTAATTACTCTCCACTCACTGTTGACTATTAAAAAGGGCAATTTCAATTTCCAATCAAATTAGCCTCTTTTGAAATTTCTACAACAACTTTCTATATAAACTTTATATGCCCCCAGGGCATAACTTACAACCCTTGCACTGAAAGCTGTGATGGTGTTATCATCCTAAAAGACCTAATGTCTAGAATTTTCGAATGCGTTGAACGAAATGACCATCTCCAAGATGCTAAGGAATGTGCTTCAAAATATAGTAGCCATGAGAGGGGGGTCAGTTACCCTTTAATAATATTTGTCTATTAATAGGGCAATAGCCCTTTCAATTTTCAACTGGGTGAGCCGTTTTGGATGTTTGTACAACATCAATTTCAATAAAAGCCTCACCTGCTCCCAGGGTATAACTTAAAACCCTTGCCCTGAGGGCTGTGGGGGGGGGAGGGATTATTATCCTTAAAGACCTAATTTCCAAAACTTTCAACTGCGTTGAATAAAATGGCTATCTAAAAATTTTGATTGGATGTGTTTGGGGAAAAGGTGGGCGTGGAAGGGGTGTTAGTTGCCTTCCAATCAGTAGTAAAGGTATAATGATAAGTAGCGGGGGAGTCTCCCTATATAGCTATAACAGTTTCAAGCGTGGTGTCTTCCATATAGCTATAACAATTTCAAGCGGACAGTACACCCGCCAATACAAGCATACAGTACAATGACCGGATTCAACTACCGTGAAAATTCGTGCTGATCTCTGTTCAAAGTGTGTGATGTTTTCATGGATTGGTGATTCGTTTCCTGGTATGATGTTATGAAATTCTGTCTGTAAATTAATTTGTTATTTAATGTTTTTTTTTGTATGGATATTTTATTGTATGAATATATGTATTTTTTATTTTAATAGTTTTTTTTATTGATTTCATTTTATTGTACTATCATCATTAGATGATATTTTTCTTTTCCAATGATACGATTTTTTACATTCTAAGTATCTTCCTATTGATTTTTATGAAATTTGTGTTTGATATAGGAATCGAACATGAGACCTGTGATTTCCTTTGTTAAAAGAACGACACGTTCATCGACTGAACCAACAAGTCATTGAACATTATATAATTTTAGAGAATTGTATTGTTTTTGGGTCCTTGACCAACTGATGTTAAGCGCCACATTAATGTTACAACTTCAGTCCAATAAAGTGAAACAAAGTCAACCACATTCGATTTATTAGTTAGATATTTGGTAAATGTTAAAAGTGACCTGTTTCGGGGCATTTTTATGGCATCATCGTGAGAATATGCATACCACGATGATTTTGAGATGCATACTAGACAGACAATATCTTTTGATGCTTGGGCCCCAAGTCCTACCCCTATCCCTCACCCTTCCCACCAACCCCCCCCCCCCCCAATTTTTTTTACATATCTTAGAATGTCATGAAACACACTTAAAATAAAAAATTTAATATTTAAGATTTTCCAACTTCAAAATGGGAATGATATAGATACGTGTGTCGCAACTTTTACTATTAGAAAAATTATGTTTGTAGTGACCATTTTTTTTTTTAACTTTTTTTTCTGAAATTTTTTTTCTGACAGTTTTTTTTTAACTTTTTTTCTCAGTTTTTTTTTAACTTTTGTTTTCAACTTTTTTTTACATCTCTAAATCATATCAGAACTTAAACACACTTATTTTCTCACTTATTTTCTGGGGGGGGGTCCCAGAAAATAGGTGTTCCCTTCACTTTCACAAAAACAGGAAAATAGGTGCTCCCTTCACTTTCACAAAAACTTATACACACAAAAAAATCTACACACACACAAAACCTTAAACACACACAAAACATTACACACACACAAAAACTTACACACACACAAAAACTTACACACACACAAAAACTTACACACAAACGCAAAAAAACTTACACACACACACAAAAATTAACACAAACGCATACACACATGCACACACACAAAAACTTACACACACACAAAAACATAAACAAACATAAAAACTTACATACACAAACAAACTTACACACATACACAAAAACTTACACACACACACACACAAACTTACACACACACAAAAATTTACACACACAAAAATTTACACACACACAAACACTTACACACACACAAAAACTTACACACACACAAAAAATCTTACACACACACACAAAAACTAACAAACACAAAAAATAACACACAAACACATAATATAACACACACACAAAAAAACTGACACACACACAAAAAACTTACACACACACAAAATCTTACACACACACAAAAAAACTCACACACACAAAAAAAATTACACACACACACAAAAACTTACACACACACAAAAACATACACACACACACAAACAAATAAACACACAAAAAAACATACACACACAAACAAACTTACACACACAAAAAAAATTACACACACAAAAAATTACACACAAACACAAACTCAAAAACACAAACAAACTAATACACATACAAAATCTTAAACACACACAAAAACTTACACACACACAGAAACATACACACACAAAAAAACTTGCACACACACTAAAACTTACACACACACAAAAACTTACACACACACACAAAAACTTAGACACACACACACAAACTTACACACACACACACACACACACACAAACTTACACACACACACACACAAAAACTTACACACCCACACAAACTTACACAAACACAAAAAAACTTACACACACACACAAAAACTTAAACACACACAAAAACTTACACACACACACAAAAACTAACTCACACACACACACAAAACACACACACACCCACAAAAAATTACAAACACACACAAAAAAAACTCACACACACACAAAAACTTACAAACACACAAAAACTTACACACATACAAACACACAAAGTGTGTTTTCCAGGTGATGGGGTTTCCATGGATGGGGGGGGGGGTAAACACCTAGACCTGTAGAAAGTGACATGGTGAAGGGGACACTTATTTTCTGGGGGGTCCCAGAAAACCTAGAGTAGAAATAGGTGCCCCTTTCACCATGTCACTTTCTACAGGTCTAGGCGTTTACCCCACCCCATCCATTGAAACCCCATCACCTGGAAAACACACTTTGTGTGTTTGTGTGTGTCTAAGTTTGTGTGTGTTTGTGATAGTTTTTGTGTGTGTGTAAGTTTGTGTGTGTGTGTGTAAGTTTTTGTGTGTGTGTGTGTAAGTTTGTGTGTGTGTGTGTAAGTTTTTGTGTGTGTGTGTATTGTTGTTTGTTTGTGTAAGTTTTTGTGTGTGTGTGTGTAAGTTTTTGTGTGTGTGTGTAAGTGTGTTTGTTTTTGTTAGTTTTTGTGTGTGTGTGTGTGTAAGTTTTTGTGTGTGTGTGTGTGTAATTTTTTGTGTGTGTTTGTGTAAGTTTTGTTTGTGTGTTTAAGTTTTTGTGTGTGTGTAAGTTTTTGTGTGTGTGTAAGTTTTTGTGTGTGTGTGTAAAATTTTGTGTGTGTGTAAGTTTTTTTGTTTGGGTAAGTTTTTGTTCGTGTGTAAGTGTTTGTTAGCGTATATGTTTTTGTCTGTGTGTAAGTTTTTGTTTGTTCGTATTTTTTTGTTTTGTTTTAATTTTTTATGTTTTTTTAAGTTTTTGTGTGTGTGTGTAAGTTTTTTTGTGCGCGTTAGTATTTGTGTACGTGTAAGTTTTTTTGGTTGTGTTTAAGTTTTTGTGTGTGTGTAAGTTTTTGTGTGTGTGTGTAAGTTTTTTTTTGTTTCCAAGTTTTTGTGTGTGTGTGTAAGTTTTTGTGTGTGTGTGTAATTTTTTGTGTGTGTGTAAGTTATTTTGTGTGTGTGTAAGACTTGTGTGTGTGTGTAAGTTTTTGTGTGTGTGTGTGTGTAAGTTTTTTTGTGTGTGTGTAAGTTTTTGTGTGTGTTTAAGATTTTGTGTTTGTGTGATTTTTTGTGTGCGTGTGTTAGTTTTTGTGTGTGTTTAAGTTTTTGTGTGTGTGTGTAAGTTTTTGTGTGTGTGTTAGTTTTTGTGTGTGTGTTAGTTTTTGTGTGTGTGTAAGTTTTTGTGTGTGTGTGTGTGTGTAAGTTTTTTTGTGTGTGTAAGTTTTTGTGTTTGTTTAAGTTTTTGTGTTCGTCTTAGTGTGTGTATGTGTTCCAGTTTTTTTTTTTGTGTAAGTTTTTGTGTGTGTGTAAGTTTTTGTTCGTGTGTAATTTTTTTTTTGTTTGTAATTTTTTTTGTTTTTGTTTAAGATTTTTTGTTGTTTTATTTTTTTTTGTTTGTGTTATTTTTTTTGTTTTTTTTAATTTTTGTGTGTGTGTAAGTTTTTGTGTGTGTATAAGTTTTTGAGAAAGTGAAGGGAGCACCTATTTTCTGGGACCCCCCCTCAGAAAATAAGTGAGAAAATAAGTGTGTGTAAGTTCTGATATTATTTATAGATGTAAAAAAAAGTTGAAAAAAGAAGTTAAAAAAAAAACTGTCAGAAAAAAAAGTTAAAAAAAAACTGTAAGAAAAAAAAATTGTCAGAAAAAAAAATTAAAAAAAAAAGAAAAAAAAGGTCACTACAAACATTATTTGGTGCGTTTATTTAAGTGTGTTTCATGACATTCTAAGAGATGTAAAAAAAGTTAAAAAAAAGTTGGGGGGGGGGGTTGGTGGGAGGGGTTGGAGGGAGGGTAGAGGGAGGGTGGAGGGATAGGGGTAGGACTTGGGGCCCAAGCATCAGGAGATATTGTCTGTCTAGTATGCATCTCAAAATCATCGTGGTATGCATATTTTCACGATGATGCCATAAAAATGCCCCGAAACAGGTCACTTTTAACATTTATCAAAAATCCCACTGATAAATTGAATGTGCTTGAATTTGTTTCACTTAAATGGAATGAACTTGTTACGTTAATGTGACGCTTAACATCAGTTGGGCAATGTCCCAGAAACAATACATTGGACGTATTTCTAAAATCATAATATGATCAATGGCTTGTTGGTTCAGTCGATTAACGTGTCGTTATTTTACCTAAGGAAATAACGGGTCTCACGTTCGATTCCTATATCAAACACAAATTTCATAAAAATCAATAGGAAGATACTTAGAATGTAAAAAATCGTATCATTGGAAAAGAAAAATATCATCTAATGATGATAGTACAATAAAATGACATCAATAAAAAAACTATTAAAATAAAAAATCCATATCTTCATACAATAAAACATCCATACAAAAAAAAACATTAAATAGCAAATTAATTTACAGACAGAATTTCATATCATCATACCAGGAAACGAATCACCAATCCATGAAAACATCACGCACTTTGAACAGAGATCAGCACGAATTTTCACGGTAGTTGAATCCGGTCATTGTACTTTCTGCTTGTATTGGCGGGTGTACTGGCCGCTTGAAACTGTTATAGCTATATGGAAGACACCCCGCTTGAAACTGTTATAGCTATATGGGGGGACACCCCGCTACTTATCATTATACCTTTACTACTCCAATTACTTTCGACTATTAAAAAGGGCACTAGCCATTTTAATTTCCAATCGAATGAGCCCTTTTTGAAATTTCTACGACGACGCGTTCAGTAAAAACCTTATAAGCCCCCAGGGTATAACTTACAACCCTTGCCCTGAGGGCTGGGGGGGATTGTCCTCATCAAAAATATAATTTCTATCTGGAAATCCACAACACTGAAAAAATGGCTATCTAAAAATTTTGATTGGATGTGTTTGAGGAAAAGGTGAGTGAAAGGGGGGGCTAGTTGCCCTCAAATCACTTTCGACTTTTAAAAAGGGCACTAGACCTTTGAATTTCCAAACGAATGAGCCCCTTTACCAGTTTCTACGACAAAGATTTCAATAAAAACTTATATGCCCCCAGGGCATAACTTATAACCCTTGCTCTGAAGACTGTGAGCGGAGTGTCCTGCTCAAAGGTATAATTTCCTGAACTTTAAATGCGTGGAACAAAATGGCTATTCCAAAATTTTGATTGGATGTGTTTGGGGAAATGGTGGGCGTGTAAAGGGTGTTAGTTGCCTTCCAATTACTTTTGACTATTAAAAAGGGCACGAGCCATTTCAATTTTTAATCGAATGAGCCCTTTTTGAAGTTTCTACGACAGCGCTTTCTATAAAAACTTTATATGCTCCAGGGCATAACTTACAATCTTTGCCCTGAGGGCTGGAGGGGTTGTCATCCTCAAAGACCTAGTTTCTAGAATTTTAAACTATGGTTAACAAAATGGCTCTCTCAAATTTTGTTTTAGATGTGTTTGGGGAAAAGGTGGGTGTTAGAGGGGGGTCAGTTACCCTTCAATCACTTTAGAATATGAAAAAGGGCACGAGTTCTTTGAATTTCCAATAAAAGGAGCCTTTTGTGAATTTTCTATGACAACGCATTTTGTAATAATCTCATATGCCCCATGGTATAGCTTAAAACCATTTCATAGAGAGTGGTTTGGGAGTGTCGTCCTCAAAAATATATTTTCTATCTGTAAATCAAATACGTTGAATAAAATGGCTATCTCAACATTTTGATTGGATGTGTTGGGGGGAATGATGGGCGGTGGGGGGGGGGGCTATTTGCCCTCCAATCACTTTCGACAATTAAAAACGGCACTAGCCCTTTGAATTTCCATTTGAATGAGCCTTTCTTGAAGTTTCTACGACAACGCCTTCTATAAAAACCTTATATGCCCCCAGGGCATAACTTAAAACCCTTGCCCCCTGGGTTACAGGGGAGTTTCCTCCTAAGAAACATATTTTCTATCTGGAAATCAAGGACTCTGAACAAAATGCTATCTCAAAATTTGGAGTCGATATGTTTAGGGGACGGATGGGCGTGGGGGGCCTAGTTGCCCTCCAATCACTTTCGACTATTAAAAAGGGCACTAGCCACTCCAATTTGCAATCGAATGAGCCCTTTTTGAGCTTTCTACGACAACTCCTTCGATACTAAGTGCCCGAGTATTGAGAAGCAAAAAACAACACATTGTGCCCACATCTTTCTTTACTTAGGCAGCACTAGCGCGCTGCCTATGAAAACGTGAACACTTTCTAGGCGAAAAGGGGGGGGACTTCAAAAACGGGAAGGAACGGGATATTTCAAAACTGTTTTAGTTCTAAATGTGCGGATTTACATCTGCTTTAATGTTTGTGTGTTTTTTTTAATCTCCTTGAGAAAATGTTATCAGACGACTGGCTTTGTTTAGGGACCCAAATAGATTTTTTTTTGGGGGTGGGGGGGATAAAAAAGCTCTGTTATAGGGCCTTATTCATAGCTTGTTAAATGATTTTGATTGAAGAATGAAGCCCCCAGACATAAATTTGCAGCTTAAATTAGGACCCAGGAGCATAAGTCATAGGACATTGTCCTAAATTAGGATAGTTTTTATATTTGGAAACGGAATCATTTTTAGTTTCGTATTTTTGAGGCAAAAGGAGGGACCTTAAATTTGGAAGGGATTGGATACTTGTTTGTGTTTGCTGTAAATGCGTGGATTTACAGGTGGTTTAGTGTTTTTTTTTCTTTTCTTTTATTATTATTATAATTATTCTTGAGAAAAGCTCATCAGACGACTGACTTTGCTTATTGATACCAAGGAGGAACTAAGGAGGCAGAGATAAAGCTAATTTGGGAATTCAATTATACATCGTAAAAGGATTGAGATAGAAAAATGAAACTTCCAGGAGCAGATTTGTAGCATAAATCAGGACCCAGATATATGTTTATAAGTACCTCCGTCCTTTTTTAGGGAAGAGAATTTTCATGGTGTATGTTAGGTGAATAAAAGGTTCAACAACTGTTCTATGGTCCAGCTGTGAGCATGGCGAGGTCTGTTCACCCTCCTATATTCACTCCATCCATACCTTTAAGCTTTGAAAGGTTCTATATAAATGGGTTAGAACTTTTATCTAAAATTTGATTTTGAAATAATTTTCACAAGAAGAATGCTTTGCTAAACCTATAACCCAAAAGAAGCAGATTTTAAGCCAAAATAAAAAAAAACTAAAAATTGTTTCAAACTTAAGACATAACTAGTTGTTTTCCAAAACAAAAAGAAACAGCTTGATTTGAAAGTTTTGCTGAGCCACTCTATTTTCTAGAGTTTTGAAAAGAATAGATTTAAAATAAATCAAGCATTGGTTAAATTTAGCTTGAAAGTTCTAAAAGAGGGTTTTCGGATACAATGAATCTGACGGTGTGATTTTCATTAAGAATCCTTTAGTTTTAGGGAGGGTTTCTCCCCTTTTTTGAAAATCAGACAATTTTTTTCAGACTCATAGCTTTTGATGGGTAACACTAAACTTAATGAATCTTATACATTTGAAATCAGCATAATAAGCCAATTTTTTTTATATATCTACTGATACCGAAATTTCATTTTTTTTAGAGAATTGGTTACTATTGAGCCGCATCGCTCCTTACTTATAGTTCGCTACTACGAACTGTTGATAATACAATTAGCCGTAGACTAAACAGACACTCCCATAAAATCAAAGGTATTTCACCATGTGAGACTCCTGATAAGCCTTCAAATATAATTTATCTTCCATACATCCCAAAAATCACAACAAATTTAAAAAATTTTTGCACAAAAAAATTATTTCTATGTAGTATTCACTAATAATTTTAAAATAACGAATTCCTTAAATTCTGGTAAATATAAAACCCGAGTTACTCGCCTAAGAGGTGTCTATCAAATACCATGTGATTGTGGTAGTTACTATGTTGGTAGAACCCATTAGAATTTAGAAGAAAAACACTTACAACAGCATAAAGAGGACATAGGAAAACCCATAAATTTATAATAGGGCTAATAACTCCTTTGATTCTGCTTTAAGTAGCCATATTTTTGATAACCCCTGCCACACGCTACTTTTTTGAAAAATCCTTTCTCATTAGTAATGACTTGGACATAAAACAGGTTGTTCGGGAATCAGTTGAAATCAGACTCATAATAAATCATAATACAGTGTTTTTTTCGTTTTTTTTTAATAGCAGGAGTAAATTGGGGGAGTACTCACTAAATGCTTTATACACAAATTTAGTTAAAAATGATTTAACGTAATATGTTACAAATCAATAGACAATGCTAGTGAACCTGCTACAAAGAGGCCTTTGAGGTTAGCTGCCAAAAAGCCAAGATTAGCATTGAAAGCGTCTATTTATTACTTTTATTTCGTCTGAAAGAATTGGATCGACTCACCTCACTTTATCTACCAGTCCTGGCTGAACTTCGTTGAAGTAAGGATGCTAAGGCTGTTTTGATTTTTTTTTTTTTTTTTTTTATTTTTAATGGTTGTATTATATAATGTAACTATTTTACATTTTAATTTGTGCTATGCTGAGGACGGCCCTGTATATACGATCCAAATATTCATTTAAAGATTGGAATTCCACTTTCTTACGGAAAAAAATTCCTATTGTTCTACTTGTTTGTTTGTTGTTTATGATGGAAAGGCAGTGTGGTCTTCATAGCTATTTAAGCTACAGAAGATGCATAATACTTCGAGAAAAGGGAGGGCTGACCAAAACAAGCTATGCTGTCCTCCGTTGTGCTTATGTCCCTCTGGGACCCCTTATAGTTTTATTTCGTAAGATACTCCCCGTGTTTTATGTATCCAGTGGCGGATCCAAGGGGGGGGGCGAGGGGGGGCGCGCCCCCCGAACGTAGTCTAAAGTAGTGTAATTTACTCGATTAACTCAAGTTTGTGTTAATTAAACTTGTTCCTAACGCAAGTTTATCGGATCAACCTATTTTGCGCCCCCCCCAATTTTTTTTCCGATCAACCTATTCTGCGCCCCCCCCCCCCTAAAAAAAAATCCTGGATCCACCCCTGTATGTACCTTACTTTAGTATATTTTCATCAGCTGCGCATTAGTAACTGGTAAGCACCATACAGAGTAAATAATTAGATGGTTACGTAAAATAGTTCTCATGCTCTTTTCTTCTGGTTGACTAGGACTCCCAAATTCCGTTTATAGCATTAGTTTTTGTTGGATCTTCAGTGAGCAGGTAGCCTACACGGTAGGCTAGTGGAAAAATATAGGATAAGCGAATACCTTCAGAAATAGAGAGTACGCTGTAATATTATATAAGCTAATATAATTTTCCTGCCTGCTGTTCGCTCGTTGAAGGTAATGGTAAAAGGTCTTTCAGTTTGAAATAAAAACCCAAACAGTTTTTAGATTAAGGGCAACTACTCGGGGTAGGTTCATATAAAGTGGTAAGACAGGACATTAACCTGTGAAAACGATTTCGGAAAACAGATTTAGTTGGCCTACTCTCAATGTAACAGAGGAAATTTTGAAATTTCTGCTTATGTGTCTATCTGATACCCTTTAATGATAACACTTTCAACCAGTTTTTTTTATATGTCTTGCCTTAGGGAGGAACAGTTTACATTAGGCTACTTTTAAAATAGTAAAACGGTCATGTAGACTTTTTTCTACTAAACAAAAAGAATGCCAACAATAGTAATTTTTCAAAACGGGGAACCATTCTGACAAGCTGGGACACGTTTTTCTAGTGTCTGAATTTATCAGGACAGCCAATATACAGTCATATTATTCCTCAATTAGTTCTTCGCTTGCCTTCGAGGAAACTAGTTTACAAAGACAGACAGGTTTATTCCCGTATAACACAGTCACACCAATCCTGAAGTTCCCCGATCTTTGCTCATATTTATACAGATATTCTAGTTACGTAATTCTAGTAAATTATATAATCTACGTTTCATTTGTCAAAAGTTGAATGGTAGACGATTAAATTATTAGAGGGCTTCAGGAGTAAAGCCAAAAAAAAGAAAAACACTTTCGGTACTTGTGGCTTATAGCCACCACACTCAAGTTCTTTCGAGAAGTGAAGTTTGGTTATTTGGTTAATGCTAATGAAATAAAATAAAATATGATGAAAATATATTAGGCTACTTCATCAGCAAAATTATGAAACTACAACAAAGAAATATGGAAAGGGGGCCACCCAGACCGCATTATATTAAATACGTAGGTTAATTTAGTTTATATTAAAATCTAAACTAACATAACCAAAATACCAACTAAATATTTAATTAAGATGTAGCTACAATGTAGTTTCCCACCCAGTCGAAGCTAATATTGTCCAGTATAAAGACCATGAAAACCGGTTATTGTCTCATGTTCGCGATACAAGATCTTGAGTGTAGTGGCTATGAGACAAAAGTACCAAACTTTCTTTTGAGTGTTGCCTAACAACGTTTTCAAAGTGCCAAAAGGGCACAGAGGAGGTGGACGGTGCCTTTCTTCCAATTAGATGATACTTCTTTCCTTACAGGCTTTGCTCCTTCTTTAGGTTTAGATCACACCTTCACAGAGGGGTGGGGTGTAGTGGTATTCACATCTAAGATTAGTCTAAAAGACTCCCCCTGACCCCAAGAGACAGGATATAACGGCACAGAAATATTGTTTTTCTTTTTTTAACGTAGGAAAAAGCTCCCCCCCCCCACTGAGGAAAAAGTATGTGTCAAATTCATAAATTTAAAAACGTCAAACTGGGTAAATACAAAGAAAACAATTATTGAACGTCGTTTTAATTAAAAAATTCCAGGGGGGCGAGGACCCTCATTTCTCCACTTCTCTACGTGCATGCTCCCATCACGAAATCTAAACCCACTTAAAACTACCATGCAAATACAAATGATAGACAAAATGCAATTGATAGACAAAAACCAAATGAACGATGTTTTTTAAATCTATGTCGAAAATTTCTGTATGGTATTCATGCAGAATACCTAAGATTTGAGCACAAAAAAAAAAAAAAAAAAAAAAAAAAAATCAAAGGAGAGACCCCTAGAATTAGAGAAGTAAGATCTTAGCGGTTTGACTAAACAGTTCGTGGTAACGAACTGTAAACAAGGCGTGACTCGGCCCGAATAATAACCGAAACTCTGAAACGGGAATTTTGATAACAATAGATACATCAAAACAATCGGATTTTTATTTTGGTTCCAAAGAGGCAAAGAGGACTCTACTGTGGAGGTTTCAAGCTCCCCTCTGCAAAAATATTGATTTTTGTTGTGTTTGTTTGTTTTTTTGGCTGATCGTATTGAACCAATGGTCCTCTAAGATCGTGAAACGGCTCAATAAAAAGGAAGTTAAAATTTCTAGGGCTTTTTATGAGTAACCGAAAAGATTGGAGGTCAACTAGCCCACCCCCTACGCCCCCTTTTGCCAAACGTCATCTAATAAAAAATTTAAGACAGCCAATTTGTTCAGCATAGTTTAAAGATCCAACTATAGCGTGAAAAGCGTGAATAGCGTGAAAAGCGAGGGATTGAGGAAGGGTATCCCCTTTCATGTATGGAACAATTTCTGTTGGTTTTAAGTTTTAATATTGTTCCTTACTTTCAGTAGAAGACCAGAACATAATTTACACTTTATTGAAAACAAAATACATTTTAAACATTTTCTCTTTTTTAACGTTAGTAAATCCAAAATTACTAAGACATTAAAGAATAAATATCAGAACATGTATATTAAACTCTCAATCCACATTCATCCACATTAAACTCTCAAAAACCACTCAAATAATTTTTGAGTGGGACGTCAGCCCCACTCAATCAATCAATCAATCAATCAATTTATTCAATCAATAAACTCAACAAAATACACTTCAACATAAACTCCCCCGTAAGGCTCTATGGCCAGGAAAAAAACAGGGGAGAAGGAAAAAACAAGGGAAAAACTCATTTTAGTTTCTGCTCGTTTTGAGTTTGACTCGGTTATTTATTGTAATTTCTGTTCGTTATGGGCTTCATTTTTTATTAAAGGTTATTTTCGGTAGTGTTGCACTTGGAAAATTATTTGAATTTATTTCTGCTCATTTTTGGTTTAATGTAGCTCTTTACTTTTCTTTGAAAAACTTGTTTCGTGGGATTTTTTTTAAATTAATCCGTTTAATAAAGAACCTAAAAGTAAAGACAAAGATTATTTATAATGATATTGAGTCTCCTCCCCCAAGAACCAAAATTTTTAAGCTGTTTCCCTTGTAGTTTTCTTATAATAAGCTCAAATTGAAGAAAAGCTGACTCTCAAGCACCTGGCCGATGCATCGTAGTGCCACTTGTTGTTACCACGCCATACCTCTTCGCGCTAACGCGTGGCACACTTCCAACAAACGTGGATGCACAACATGGTGTGCCTAGTGGGGGTGGGGGAGCTGATAGGAGCTTATAGATATTATTTTATTCGCTACAAATTTACGTTTTTTTAAACCGTTCGTTTCCTCCTTTTGTCTTTAAAATTTATGTTATTTGATCATGTACAAAGAAGAGACGGCGCTTACCCCCCCCCCCCCGAAAAAAAATCCTACACCCCCCCGCTGGAAATTCCCCCTGGAAAATTCCACCGCCTCCAAAAAATCCCCACATGCTACATTGAGCAGCCAATGAGAAAGTAAAAAAAGTACCTGAAAATGTCCAAGGGGGTAACAAAAAGACCAGATATCAAAAATAGTTTTAGGACTGTTTTTGTCCTACCCTGCCCCTGCACCTGTATCAAAAACAGTTTTAGGACAGGGGCAGGTTGGTCTCATTCCTGGACAATCTTGTCCATACAAGACAAATGGTTAATGAGGACATTTATCTTTATTCTGTATTTAACTCAATTGATTCATATGATTTTTCATGTAATTATGTTTGATGATACATAATTGCGCATCAGGTACTATAGAGGAGGGGCGGTAGGTCATTGTGTAGGCTTGGGAGTGCGTTATGTCTAAAAGAGCACATTTCGATGCCCAAACTGTCTAATTCATCATGAACCTTCAGATAAATACAGTAAAGGGTCCAGGGGGGGGGATAGGAGTTAATCTATCATCTCCCTTCATTTAGACTAAGCCTGGTTGCTGTGGCGAAATACCTCCCTTTTTATTATACAAAACGTTTCTTATGTTTATTTTAAAACTCCATTTAACTAAACTGATTTGCCTCATATTTCTTTAAAATTATGTGAAGTGATGTGTAAGCACACATCAGTAGAGTGCTATGTTCCATTTTGCGTACACTATGTTCCTTACCATGCTATTTGCGTACACTATGTTCCTTACCATGCTATTTGCTTAGACACATAGGAATTACCATGCTATTTGCTTAGACACATAGGAATTACCATGCTATTTTCTTAGACACATAGGAATTACCATGCTATTTGCTTGCAGCACGTTCCTTAGTACCTTGCCATGCTATATGCTGATTTCACGCCTAAATTCACGCCTACAAGAATATACAGTGTAGTTTGATGAACACATTGCAAAAAGCGACCAAACCTTTTATATTATATACCTATAAAGTAATCAAACACGTTTTGAGAGTATAATTGAGATTATATAACGCAACCAGACTAGTTTTGACGACTACAAGAATATACAGTGTAGTTTGACGAACACATTGCAAAAAGCGACCAATCCTTTTATATTATATACCTATAAAGTGAACAAACACGTTTTGAGAGTATAATTGTGATTATATAACGCAACCAGACTGGTTTTGGAGACACTTTCATCATAACATGTTTTTGTTTTTTTTTTAACCGAAAACTAGAAACTGTCAAATTGCGTAATCAAAGAATGGTCTCATTCTAGAAATACCGGTTTACAGTTGGTTGTAATCATGCTTTTTTTTCAATTTTAAAATAGAAAAAATTGTCAATTTAAAATAGAGTTTAACGTTATAGTATACTAAAAAGTTGATACTAAGAGAGATGTAGATGGCATGAAAAGAATTTTATTAATGGATAGCTTTACTTCTTCTATGTGTTCTGTATAATACACAAGTGGCGTTTGAACAGTGTTGTCAGTTTAAAATAGAGTCTAACGTTATAGTATACTAAAAAGTTGATACTAAGAGAGATTTAGAGGACAGTAAAAAATTTTAATAATGAAATTCAGAATAAGCCGTACTTTCGAAATAAAGAAACATTTAGTATATTTTTTAATTTATTTTTGTTTAAGAAAATTTCCCATCCTGAAAAAATTTAGCCTTCACTAGTTAAAACTGTGCATAATTTCTTCAATTTTAGTTGTATTGCACAGCCAGTAAAGGAACATTTGCTAATTTCTTCTAGTTTAAGTGTTTTCTTAATAAAATGAGCTACCTTTAACAAAAATAGTCACAGCTAGTATAAACATTGGACAAATTCTTAATTTCTTGTCGTTTTACCTAGGTAATTAGAAAGAATTTAGTATTTTTTCTAATTTGAGTGTTTTCTTGAGAAAACTGCCTTTATTCAACGACAATAGTCGTAGTTAATTGATGCTTTGCATGATTTCTTGATTTTTTGTCACGCTAATTAGGTGTCACATGAACACTTGGTATTTTTTCACAATGTTGATTTTTGTCTTAAGAAAATGGTCCATCTTTAACAGATTTAGCCTTAACTAGTTAAAACTGTGCATAAATTTTTCAACTTTTGTTGTTGTAGACATCTAATAAAGGAACGTGTAGTATTTTTTTTCTAACTCAACACTTTTTATTAAGAAAATTACACTTGTTTAAAAATATGGGTCGTAGCTAGCGAGAATTGTCCGTTCATTTACAATTTATTGTCGTCTTACTTTTGTAACACAGATACTTATAGTTTTATTTTTTTACTTAATTTTGTTTAAGAAAATACCCATCTTTAAAAAATTTAGCCTTCGTTAGTTACAAACGTACATAAATTCTTCAATTTTAGTTTTAATGCACAGCTAGAAAATCAACATTTAGTAAGTTATATCTAATTTAATTGTTTTCTGGTGTAAAAATCCCCTCCTTACCGAATATATCCATAGCTAGATTAAACTTTACATAAATTCTGCAATTTTAGCTGTGTTAAACAGCGAATAAAGGAACATTTACTATTTCTTTCTAATTTAGTGTGTTTTTTTAAGAAAATGACCCATCTTTAACAAGCTTAGCCTTTGCTAGTTGAATCTGCACGTAAATTCTTCATTTTTTGTCGTGTTACTTATGCAATAAAGGGAAATTTAGTATTTTTCCTAATTTTGATTGTTTTCTTAAGAAAATGCTCTTCTTTAACAAAATTAACCTGAGCTAGTTAAAACTATGCTTAAATTCTTCAGTTTTAGTTGTATTGTACAGATAATAAGGGAACATTTAGTATTTTTTCTAATTTGTATGTGTACCTAAGAAAATGGTAAATGTTTCACAAAAGTAGCCATAGCTAGTTGAAACTCTGCATAAATTCTTTTTTTTTGTCGTGTTACTTAGGTAATAAAGGGACATTTGGTATTTTTTCCTAATTTTAAGTTTAAAATTTAGTATTTTTCCTAATTTTGTGTGTTTTCTTAAGAAAATGCTCATCTTTAACAAATTTAGCCTTAGCTAGTTAAAACTGTGCTGAAATTCTTAAATTTTAGTTGTATTGCACAGCTAATAAAGGAACATTTAGTATTTTTTCTAATTTAGTGTGTTTTCTTAAAAAAAAATTACCCATCTTTAATAAACTTAGCCTTAGCTAGTTGAAACTGCGCATATCAACGGAAGATCAAAAAAAGAAAGGCCTACTCTTCTACTAATATCATAAACCATATCTTGTCTACATGCCAAAACTGTTACCTGTGTAAAAATAATGTGATAATAGACAGTGAAATTGCCTGAAAAATAAAAAGGGCAGTGGCAGAAAATATCACTATAGAATATAAAGATGAATCAATGAAAAACCAAGCACCAGCAAACGTTACTGCCATTGATCAAACAGTCAATGAACCAAATAATACCAAAGACGAAAAGCATATTGAGCCTGTTGATGACACGCCAGTAAAAGTTGTATATGACTCAAAATTGGATAATGATTATTCCACTGATTACGAGCTAAGAGAAGACAATAGCTACAATATCAAGAGAGAACATGGTGAACTATTTTATGGAACAGATTCAAAATGTCCAAAAGTTGATCATTGATATTAATAATGTATCATACCATATTTTTGTATTAATATTCTACATAGCATTATTTCATTAAAAATATATTATGCATTACATTGTTATTTGTTCTTTATTTTTAGAGTAGGCTAGCATATCAAACGTTTAGCATGTCTATTAAAACATCGGAGATGTAAGAAAAGGAATTTGCATACATCTAAAATCTGAGAATCAGAGTGATTAAATTCTATATCGACATCCCTTTCTCGGATACCTGGGGTAAAATTGACAAAATTAAAATGTCAGAGTGAATATATTTGTTTCCATCCACATCTCTTATCAGATACAACGAATATAATTCACAAAATCTAAATATCAGAGTGAATAAATGCTTTATCAGCTTCCTTTGTCAGATATGTTGGATAAAATCGATAAAATCGACAAAATCTAAATGTCAGGGTGAATAAATGCTTTATCAGCATCCTTTGTCGATTCTTTTGGATAAAATTGAAAAAATTTAAGTGATAGAGTGATTTTTTTTATCAGCATCCTCTCTTGAATACATCGGATAAAATTGAAAAAATCTAAGTATTAGATTGAATAAATGCCTCATCAGCATCATTTGAGGGATATAACGGATAAATTGACAAAATCTAAGTACGAGAGTGAATAAATTCATTATCAACATCCTTTGTCTGAAATGTCGGATAAAATGTCGGATAAAATATAAAAAAATTTATTCACTAAGTATCGGATTGATTAAATTCTATATCAACAACCCTTTCTCGAAAACATGGGATAAAATTGAAAAAATCTAAGCGTCAAAGTGAATAAATTTTTTTATATTTTATCCGACATTTTATCCGACATTTCAGACAAAGGATGTTGATAATGAATTTATTCACTCTCGTACTTAGATTTTGTCAATTTATCCGTTATATTCGTCAAATGATGTTGATAAAGCATTTATTCAATCTGATACTTAAATTTTGTCAATTTTATCCGATGTATCCGAGAGAAGATGTTGATAAACCTACCATCTGATTGGAAGATAAACCTACCATCTGATTAAACGTCTAACTTTCTTTGCAAATATAACAATCGTTACCCCATATAGCTGTGCATTAAATCCCTTAATGGCTGGATGTAACTCTAGGCCATAAACAAAACGTTGCTAATCTAGTTGTGTTTTTTACTTATTTGGCAGTATTTGGAATAACTGCTAATGAGAAATAAGCCAAGAAAATAATACAAACAATCAAAATCAGCAGTTTTATATATAGCCTGGATTATATCCTTAAATAATAATGATATAATTTCTTGAAGCCTCAGTAATTTTTATTTTTAACGTTGCAATGAAGAAAGAACGTTTATAATACAGAAAATATATTTTGTAAATATAGAAAAAAGTATCGTGTTTTAAAATAAATTTTTCCAAAAAAACTTAAATGACGCTCTGGTTTTTAGAAAGTTTAGGGGAGGGCGGCTCTTCTCTTATTCGTGGTAATTTCTGCTTTCTTTAAGCTTTACTTGACTATTGATTTTAATTTCTGTTCGTTTTAGGATTCGTCTCTTGAATCATAGCAGTTAGTATGTGTTATTTTTTTGTTTGATGTGTTTATTAATTTTAGTTACTGTACGTATTGAGTTTCATTTATTCCTTGGTAATTCCTGTTCGTTTTAAGTTTGAAATATCATTATTATACTTATTTATTTCTATTAGTTTTAGGTTTTAATATGGCTCTTTACTTTCGTATAATAATATCTTTCTTGGAAGTCACTTTTTTTAATTATTGATAAAAAGGGCTTTGGATTCATCAAATATCACTTCCTTATATACCATCAGTAAACCAGAGGAGTAGCTAGTTCTTCAAGCGCCTTGGTATAATGTTGGTTTTACCCCCCACCCCAATCCCTACCACAGTATAAGTAGATATAAATATTGACAAAAGAAAACTCAGTTTGGCGCCTCCACAGAGGCTGCGCCTCGGGAAAGTTGTCCCTCTAGCTACCCCAGTGCTGCAAGGTGCCCTGAACAAAACCAGACCGGAAAACTAGAATTAACTGATGAATAGATACCATAACCACCATTTTCATAGATTCAAACTTCTAGCAAAACGGGTTGAATTAAATTTTTCGGATGAACTGTTGAGTTAAGGAGATTTGATTTGAATTTGAGCTGTGTATCACGAATAGTGGAGTTGAATTATAAGGCATGATTTTCAGAGGGCTGAGCTGAATGGGAGCGAGAAGCATGGGGTTGAGTTGCTCAGAAGTTGAGCTAAATGGGGTCGAACTGAACGAGGGTTGAGCTCAATGGGGTTTGAGATGAATGGGTGGTGATGAAGGTTCAGATGAACAGGGTTAAATTGAGGGTTTTGATTTGAATGGGTCTTGAGTTGCATGGGTCTGAATATAATGGGGGTTGAGTGGCATTGGGTTGAATTGACTGGGGCTCGAGTTAAACGCAGAGCGAAATGGATGTGGGCTGGGTTCCAAGGGGAATGAGTTAAATGGCGTTTAGTTAAATAGGGCTGAGTTAAATGAGGGTCGAATTGTGGAAGGAGGGGGGGGGTAAGACACACAGGGGTTGTGTTGTAGTGGCATCAATTTTGCATTCAGGGTATCCAATCCGTATTGTATACAGACTGGTTAAGAACCGGTTTCAACAACGAACAAAACGGTAACACAGTTAATTCTAGTAAATGGTGGTTATGGTATCTATTCATCAGTTAATTCTAGTTTTCCGGTCTGGTTTTGTTCAGGGCACCTTGCAGCACTGGGGTAGCTAGAGGGACAACTTTCCCCAGGCGCAGCCTCTGTGGAGGCGCCAAACTGAGTTTTCTTTTGTCAATATTTATATCTACTTATACTGTGGTAGGGATTGGGGTGGGGGTAAAACCAACATTATACCAAGGCGCTTGAAGAACTAGCTACTCCTCTGGTTTACTGATGGTACATAAGGAAGTGATATTTGATGAATCCAAAGCCCTTTTTATCAATAATTAAAAAAAGTGACTTCCAAGAAAGATATTATTATACGAAAGTAAAGAGCCATATTAAAACCTAAAACTAATAGAAATAAATAAGTATAATAATGATAGTTCAAACTTAAAACGAACAGGAATTACCAAGGAATAAATGAAACTCAATACGTACAGTAACTAAAATTAATAAACACATCAAACAAAAAAATAACACATACTAACTGCTATGATTCAAGAGACGAATCCTAAAACGAACAGAAATTAAAATCAATAGTCAAGTAAAGCTTAAAGAAAGCAGAAATTACCACGAATAAGAGAAGAGCCGCCCTCCCCTAAACTTTCTAAAAACCAGAGCGTCATTTAAGTTTTTTTGGAAAAATTTATTTTAAAACACGATACATTTTTCTATATTTACAAAATATATTTTCTGTATTATAAACGTTCTTTCTTCATTGCAACGTTAAAAATTACTGAGGCTTCAAGAAATTATATCATTATTATTTAAGGATATAATCCAGGCTATATATAAAACTGCTGATTTTGATTGTTTGTATTATTTTCTTGGCTTATTTCTCATTAGCAGTTATTCCAAATACTGCCAAATAAGTAAAAAACACAACTAGATTAGCAACGTTTTGTTTATTGCCTAGAGTTACATCCAGTCATTAAGGGATTTAATGCGCAGCTATATGGGGTAACGATTGTTATATTTGCAAAGAAAGTTAGATGTTTAATCAGATGGTAGGTTTATCTTCCAATCAGATGGTAGGTTTATCAACATCTTCTCTCGGATACATCGGATAAAATTGACAAAATTTAAGTATCAGATTGAATAAATGCTTTATCAACATCATTTGACGAATATAACGGATAAATTGACAAAATCTAAGTACGAGAGTGAATAAATTCATTATCAACATCCTTTGTCTGAAATGTCGGATAAAATGTCGGATAAGATATAAAAAAATTATTCACTTTGACGCTTAGATTTTTTCAATTTTATCCCATGTATTCGAGAAAGGGTTGTTGATATAGAATTTAATCAATCCGATACTTAGATTTTGTCAATTTTATCCGATATGCCCGACAAATGATGTTGATAATGCATTTAGAGGATGTTAGTAAAGCATTTATTCACTCTGGTACTTATATTTTATCAACTTTATTCCTTATATCTGAGAAAGAGACAATGATATAGACTTTAATTACTCTGGTTCTTAGATTTTGTTATTTTTATCTAATATTTAAAACAAAGAATGGTAGTAAAAAATTTATTCTCTCTGGTACTTAGATTTTTGTTAATTTGATCTGCTTTATCCGTCAAATGATGTTGATAAAGCATTTATTCACTCTGATGCTTAGATTTTGTCAATTTTATCCGATGTATACGAGAGAAGATGTTGATAAAAAAAATCACTCTAACACAGATTTTGTCAATTTTATCCGACAGAATCGACAAAGGATGCTGATAAAGCATTTATTCACCCTGACATTTAGATTTTGTCGATTTTATCCAAAATATGTGAAAAAAAAAGCTGATAAAGTATTTATTCACTCTTATGTTTAGATTTTTTGAATTATATTCGTTGTATTTGATAAAAGATGTGGATGGAAAAAAAATTATTCACTCTGACATTTCGATTTTGTCAATTTTACCCCATGTATCCGAAAAAGGGATGTCGATATTGAATTTAATCACTCTGATACTTAGATTTTAGATGTATGCAAATTCCTTTTCTTACATCTCCGATGTTTTAATAGACATTCTAAACGTTTGATATGCTAGCATAATCTAAAAATAATGAACACATTACAATGTAATACATAATATATTTTTAACGAAATAAATGTACGTATAATATTAATTCAAAAACATATTAAAACACATTATTGACATTATTGATCAACTTTTTGACCTTATGAATTTGTTCCATAAAATATTAAACTATTTTCTATCTTAATATTGTGGATATTGTCACGTCTTAGTTTGTCATAAGTGGAATAATCATTACCATTTTTTTAGTCCTACACAACTTTTACTGGAGTGTCATCGACAGGCTCAATATGCTTTTCGTCTTTGGTATTATTTGGTTCATTGACTTTTTGATCAATGGCAGTAACGTTTGCTGGTACTTTGTTTTTCACCGATTCATCTTTATATTCCATAGTAATATTTTCTGCCATTGTCCTTTTTATTTTTCTGGCAATTTCACTGTCTATTATCACATTATTTTTACACAGCTAACAGTTTCGGCATGTAGATAAGATATGGTTTATGATATTAGTAGAAGAGTAGGCCTTTCTTTTTTTGATCTTCCGTTGATATGCGCAGTTTCCACTAGATAAGGCCCAATTTGTGAAACATGGGTCATTTTTTTAATAAAACACATTAAATTAGAAAAAAATACAACCTTTTCCCTTTTCGTCTTTTCAACACAAGTGAAATGAAAGAAATTATGTACAGTTTTCACTACCTATGGTTAAATTTGTTGAAGAAGGGTCTTTTCTTAATAAAATACTCAAAATTAGTAAAAATACTATGTTTTAAACTTAAAATTAGGAAAAAATACCAAATGTCCCTTTAAAAAAACGAAAAAAATGAAGAATTTATGCACAGTTTCAACTAGCTATGGCTATGTTTGTTAAAGATGTGCCATTTTCTTAGGAAAACATACAAATTAGAAAAAAATACTAAATGTTAACTTATTATCTGTGCAATACAACTGAAACTGAAGAATTTAAGCACATTTTTAACTGGCTAAGTCTAATTTTGTTAAATAAGGGCATTTTATTAAGTAAACACACAAAATTCGGAAAAATAATAAATTTTCCTTTATTACATAAGTAACACAACAAACAATGAAGAATTTACGTGCATTTTCAACTAGCAACGGCTAAGTTTGTTAAATATGTGTCATTTTCTTAAGAAAACACACTAAATTAGAAAAAAAATACTAAATGTTCCCTTATTAGCTGTTTAATACAACTAAAATTGAAGAATTTATGCAAAGTTGTATCTAGCGATGGACATATTCGTTTAAGATGGGGTATTTACTTCAGAAAACTCTTAAATTAGAAAAAAATACTAGATGTTTCCGTACTACCTATTTAATAAAGATGAGATTGAAAAATGTATGTACATCGGGATCCAGCTAAAGCCAAATTTGTTTACGAAAGTCCATTTTTTTAAAGAAAAATACGTTAAAGGCTTATACTATATTTATCTTCATTATAAATGTAACACGACAAAAAATGAATAATTTGCACACAGTTCTAACTACCTACGTCTATAATTGTGAAAGATGTCCCTTTCTTTCAAGAAAACTCATAAAATTAGAAAAAAATACCAAACTTTCTTTTATTAGCTGTTTAACATAACTAAAATTGAAAAATTTATGCACAGTTTTAACTAGCTAAGGGTAAATTTGTTAAAGATGGACCATTTTCTTAAGAAAAAACTCAAAATTGGGAAAAAATATCAAATATTTCTTTAATACCTAAGTAACACGACAAAAAATCAAAAATTTATGCACAGTTTCAACTAGCTATGACTATATTTGTTAAAGATGGGCCATTTTATTAAGAAAACACTTAAATTAGAAAAAATAAAAATTTTTTCCTTATTACCTAAGTAACACGATAAAAAATTAAGAATTTATCCACAGTTTCTACTAGCTCTGGCTGTATTTGTTAAAGATGGGCCATTTTCTTAAGAAAACACTTAAATTAGAAAAAATACGAAATGTTCCTTTACTAGCTGTGCAATACAAATAAAAATGAACCATTTATGTACATTTTTAACTAGTTAAGGCCAAATTTGTTAAGGATGGGACATTTTCTTAAACAAAAATAAATTAAAAAAATATACTAAATGTTTCTTTATTACGAAAGTACGGTTTGTTCTGAATTTCATTATTAAAATTTTTTCTTGCCATCTACATCTCTCTTAGTATCAACTTTTTAGTATACTATAACGTTAGACTCTATTTTAAACTGACAACACTGTTCAAACGCCACTTGTGTTTTATACAGAACACATCGTAGAAGTAATGCTATCCATTATTAAAATTCTTTTCATGCCATCTACATCTCTCTTAGTATCAAATTTTTAGTTTACTATAACGTTAAACTCTATTTTAAATTGACAACACTGTTCAAACGCAACTTGTGTATTATACAGAACACATCGAAGAAGTAAAGCTAGGTCAAGTCATAACACCATTTTATCATCGTTAACCGTTTCCATAGATTGATATTGTTCCAAATTTATAATAAATACGCTATGAGTTAACATGCTCTTCGGGGTTACCTTAACTGCTAATCACTTTAACACCTTTTCTCCGTCTTTATACGATACAATCTCTAATAAGAATCATTCACGCTCCTATTATTCAAACATTAATTAATATCGTTCATAGAGTCCAATTCGCAAATGCTAAACCCTTTTTTTGCAAATAGAGTTATTTTTTTGATAAATGATTCAACAGCATATGCCATCAATTCTAGACATGTTGCATTCTTAATCAAAGTCGATGAGATGCCTTTAAGCTAGAGGTTATCAAACTCGTTGACAGGTTCTACTCACTCTCTTTGAAAAGGTTGATAATTTCTAGTTTTTGGTAAAAAAAGAAGCATGATTATAACCAACTGTAAACCGGTATTTCTAGAATGAGACCATTCTTTGATTACGGAATTTGACAGTTTCTAGTTTTCGGTTTAATAAAAAAAAAAAGAAAAAAAAGCATGATTATAACCACCTGTAAACCGGTATTTCTAGAATGAGACCATTCTTTGGTTACGCAATTTGACAGTTTCTAGTTTTCGGCTAAAAAAAAAAAAAAAAAAAGCATGTTATGATGAAAGTGCCTCAAAAACCAGTCTGGTTGCGTTATATAATCTCAATTATACTCTCAAAACGTGTTTGATCACTTTATAGGTATATAATATAAAAGGATTGGTCGCTTTTTGCAATGTGTTCGTCAAACTACACTGTATATTCTTGTAGTCGTCAAACCTAGTCTGGTTGCGTTCTATAATCTCAATTATACTCTCAAAACGTGTTTGATCACCTTATAGGTATATAATATAAAAGGTTTGGTCACTTTTTGCAATGTGTTCGTCAAACTACACTGTATATTCTTGTAGGCGTGAATGTAGGCGTGAAATCAGCATATAGCATGGCAAAGTACTAAGGAACGTGCTGCAAGCAAATAGCATGGTAATTCCTATGTGTCTAAGCAAATAGCATGGTAATTCCTATGTGTCTAAGCAAATAGCATGGTAATTCCTATGTGTCTAAGCAAATATCATGGTAAGGAACATAGTGTACGCAAATAGCATGGTAAGGAACATAGTGTACGCAAATAGCATGGTAAGGAACATAGTGTACGCAAATAGCATGGTAAGGAACATAGTGTACGCAAAATAGAACATAGCACTCTACTCACATCAGCTATATGAAGGAGTGGCGAAGGCCAGATTCCTCAAAAATTGTATGTTGATGCCCAAAGGTTCTAGCTCTCATTGACCCTTCATATAAATAGAAATAACATTAAAACTTAAAACAAACAGAAATTATCCCATATATAAGGGGGGCAACCCCCTTTTCAAATCCTCACTTTTAGTGCTAAAGTTGGACTATTTGTCACAATTCTTTAACAACGAAACGCAACATGAAACGGCTTGCTCAAAAACGATTGCTGAAACCCCTGTTGAACTGGAATAAGAAACTTTTTTAAAACACTGTAGTCAGTCAGTAACAACTCATTCGGTAGCAACTGATTGAAAAGTAGGCTAAATGTTCAAAGGGGCAGTGGAACTTACGATTTCCATGAGCCACTCCAAAGCTTATTCGACCAACCTTCCTATAAAAACCTGAGACCTTAACAATGGGCAACTTGCATAGCTTACAGCCCTTGCATTAGGGGCTGGAAGGGGGGGGGGGCTGTCAAACCTGGAGGCATGCTATGTGACCTTTGGACTAGTTTTTAACAACATGACTATCTCAAAATTCTGATCGGATGTTTTTTGGGGAGAAAAGGTTTGGGGTGGCTTGTTGTCCTCCAATGCATTTTGATTCTTAAGGGCACTAGAACATCCGATTTTCAGTCGGATGAGCCCTCTCCAAAGTTTATACGAACATCCCTTCCGTATGAAGGGCCTCTGCGAAAAAATAAATACATATTAATAATTTTATGGCAACACCTTATCATTGCCTCTAACTTAAACAGGTATAACTTTCAATTTCCCTTCTAATGAACATCCGAAATTATCCAGGCCGGGCTGGGGGGATGAGAACCTTCCAGGGGGAATAGTCCGCGGCAGGAATTTTCTGCGGGACGAAATTTTCAAGGTGAACATTTTCTGGGGGATTTTCCGTAGGGGGGGGGGCTCTGGATGGAAAATGCCTTGACCTTGTATAAAGGCCGTTAACAGTTCTTTACCCTTTGATAAAGTTACCAGAAGTACTTGCAAAGATTAGAAGGATATTGAGTCCTCCTCCCCCAAGAAAGAAATCCTGAAACTAGTTGTTTTTAGTGATTTTTCTAATAATACGTTCAAGTTGAGGGAAAGACCACTCTTTTCAGTTCTTGGCCAACATCTCATAGTGCCACTTGTTCTACAGTACCACACTTCTTCGCACTAAGTACATAACACTTCATGCCACGCTCGGGGCACCTCCGTCACGCGTGGTATGTCCCACCTAGTGAACAGGAAGTGGGCAGCCGTTTGGTTAAAGCTAGGATTGGAAACCCAGTTTATTTTCACTCTTGTCCTAATTCCTAGAAGCGATTCAGAAGAATGCGAAAAATTTCAAACATTTTGTCCTACCTTGAACTTTTGATCCTACCCGATAAGTGTGTTAAATTACCTTCCCTGTTTAAGGCAGTTATATAAACTTATAAGTTATATAACATTATGATTTTCTTTTCAAACTATTCTTGTTGAGTTGTACTTTCAAAAATAATTACCATTAAAATAGGTATCTTCTACGCGTCACCAAGTTTTGATGCTTATGTAATCACTCATGAGATTTCAGAGGAGCGACAGCGGCAAAGCCAAGAGAAGACCTTGGTAATTAGCCTTGGTAATTCAAAGAAGAGGAAGGAGGATGCCTCCTACTTCAAAGCATATTTTTAGTCCTGTATATCCATGTTTTCCCGCCATAGTTCTATCTGTTTTCACAAATTTTGCTGGGAAAATCTAGAGACCTATTCTTAGTTTTTTATAAACTTTTTATCAGTTTTGCTGGAAAATCTAGAGACCTATTCTCAGTTTTTTATAAAGAGCCAGTTTATTTTGGGGGGAGGGGTAAGAGAGTACGAAAGGACGAGCGGAACTTTTCCGCTATACGTATACCGTTGCTAAGGATCCCATAGCATTTCCTTTGTACATAAACCAAATGCATAAGAGAGTACCTGCTTAACTCGACGAAGAAGGCCGATACTCGGCGACATTGCGCAATATTTCCTCAAACAGATCCTTTCCTTCATGTATCCGCCGTCGTAAAAACTCACACAAATAGGAGTCCGACAATAAAGGTCTGGTCCCGCACAGTTGTTTATTGCGCTGTTTTGCCAGACGCGGAAAATATCTGAAAAAAAAAATTTCCTTTCTTACACATATTTTAAGAATTATGGAGTCTTTTAAGGCTTGGGCTCCTTTACTTTCACCCAAATGGTGCTTTGGAAGAATTTTCGGATATTGTGAAAGCTGAAAAGTACCTATGAATCCCTTCAAAGAATCGCTCCTGTTTTAGCTTAACAGCCCATTACCTGGCCTCCCATTTTCTTGCCGTTTAAACCTTCAAAAACGTTCATCCTCCTGAGGGCTGTAGCTCCCAAGGGGGGGGGGGCAATCTCATAAAGAGGTATTTTATTCGATTGGAAAATTTTAATGTTTGTGTGTGAAAGAACCTTTTATTTATCATCAATGAGATAATTTGGTTCCTCTGATAAAAAAGGTAACTAGATTCAAAGTTATATTTATTATTAGGGGGCCGTGAGATAACTGATATATTAACATTGAGAGGGGGGTGATTAGGTCCCTGAAAAGCTTGAAAGGCTGATGCTTAACACAATTTTAACTCTTCAACATTAAAAAAGAATTAAGTTAAAAAAAAAACAAAAAAAACACACACACACAAAACAAGAAATTTTATGCCAGGCAAGCTCTGCACAGAAGGCGACCCTGACATGGTTAAATAATCAAAAATAAATAAAAAAAATATATAGGACATGCTTAGGCTTCATCATCAAATCTCAACAAATAATACGGTACTGTTCTATTAGCTGGGAAACCCGCCAGATTTTGTATAGCAAACATGATAAAAGAAACTAGTCATGCAGGTTTTTTCAACGGAGAATTCCTATGCCAAACATTTCAAACAGTGGTTTCTCATTCCGTTTACAATATTTAAACTTTAATTTTCTGGGGTTTAGGGGGGAAAAGGTACCTAGGTTAGGTTAAGTTATGTATTTAATTTATGCTATACTTTACCCCCCCCCCTGATTTGCAAACATATAGCCGAAATTTGTTTTTAAACTATTATTTATTTATCCTATTTTGTTTTATTTCATTAGCATTAACCAAACTTCACTTCTCGCGGGTTTCCCAGCTAATGGAACAGTACCAATAATACTGAATATTTTATTTTTCAAATTATACTGGCTATATCCAAATGACTAAGTTGGGATTTTGGCTCTCAACCCATATTTATTTGAAGCAAATGCCATTTGATATTTATTTGAGCACATTCATGTTACCCATATTCCGACTCCTGATCGAAAATTAAGCCGCACGACAATTATCTCTTTGTATCCTTACGTCATTGGATTTCCTACGACTTTTTCTGAACGTTAAACGTGACTATCAAGTCACTTGTCTGAAACAACAAGGTAAAGAGGAAATACCCGCTTGTCTGGTTTACTAAAAAATTAAAGGAATGCAACAGCATCGTAATTCATCCTTTGGTCACACAGCTGTGTTACCGTTTTGTTCGTTGTTGAAACCGGTTCTTAACCAGTCTGTATACAATACGGATTGGATACCCTGAATGCAAAATTGATGCCACTACAACACAACCCCTGTGTGTCTTACCCCCCCCTCCTTCCACAATTCGACCCTCATTTAACTCAGCCCTATTTAACTAAACGCCATTTAACTCATTCCCCTTGGAACCCAGCCCACATCCATTTCGCTCTGCGTTTAACTCGAGCCCCAGTCAATTCAACCCAATGCCACTCAACCCCCATTATATTCAGACCCATGCAACTCAAGACCCATTCAAATCAAAACCCTCAATTTAACCCTGTTCATCTGAACCTTCATCACCACCCATTCATCTCAAACCCCATTGAGCTCAACCCTCGTTCAGTTCGACCCCATTTAGCTCAACTTCTGAGCAACTCAACCCCATGCTTCTCGCTCCCATTCAGCTCAGCCCTCTGAAAATCATGCCTTATAATTCAACTCCACTATTCGTGATACACAGCTCAAATTCAAATCAAATCTCCTTAACTCAACAGTTCATCCGAAAAATTTAATTCAACCCGTTTTGCTAGAAGTTTGAATCTATGAAAATGGTGGTTATGGTATCTATTCATCAGTTAATTCTAGTTTTCCGGTCTGGTTTTGTTCAGGGCACCTTGCAGCACTGGGGTAGCTAGAGGGACAACTTTCCCGAGGCGCAGCCTCTGTGGAGGCGCCAAACTGAGTTTTCTTTTGTCAATATTTATATCTACTTATACTGTGGTAGGGATTGGGGTGGGGGTAAAACCAACATTATACCAAGGCGCTTGAAGAACTAGCTACTCCTCTGGTTTACTGATGGTATATAAGGAAGTGATATTTGATGAATCCAAAGCCCTTTTTATCAATAATTAAAAAAAGTGACTTCCAAGAAAGATATTATTATACGAAAGTAAAGAGCCATATTAAAACCTAAAACTAATAGAAATAAATAAGTATAATAATGATAGTTCAAACTTAAAACGAACAGGAATTACCAAGGAATAAATGAAACTCAATACGTACAGTAACTAAAATTAATAAACACATCAAACAAAAAAATAACACATACTAACTGCTATGATTCAAGAGACTAATCCTAAAACGAACAGAAATTAAAATCAATAGTCAAGTAAAGCTTAAAGAAACCAGAAATTACCACGAATAAGAGAAGAGCCGCCCTCCCCTAAACTTTCTAAAAACCAGAGCGTCATTTAAGTTTTTTTGGAAAAATTTATTTTAAAACACGATACATTTTTCTATATTTACAAACTATATTTTCTGTATTATAAACGTTCTTTCTTCATTGCAACGTTAAAAATAAAAATTACTGAGGCTTCAAGAAATTATATCATTATTATTTAAGGATATAATCCAGGCTATATATAAAACTGCTGATTTTGATTGTTTGTATTATTTTCTTGGCTTATTTCTCATTAGCAGTTATTCCAAATACTGCCAAATAAGTAAAAAACACAACTAGATTAGCAACGTTTTGTTTATGGCCTAGAGTTACATCCAGCCATTAAGGGATTTAATGCACAGCTATATGGGGTAACGATTGTTATATTTGCAAAGAAAGTTAGACGTTTAATCAGATGGTAGGTTTATCTTCCAGCCAGAGTTACCACCCCTAGTGATTTATCACTATTTCTAGTGATTTTTTATATTGCCTAAACAAAAAATCACTAAATGTGCACATAAATAACCGGGTTATTGCAGAAAATCACTAAATCAACCAGAATATCACTAATCTAGTGAGTTTTTTGTCATGGAGTGGCAACCCTGCTTCCAGCTAGCGAGTTAATCGGAATTTCGACGAATCCGCCTCCAAATGTTCCTACTGAAAATTAAAGTACTTCAACATTTTACACTTTCGGGTGGTCCAGTATGTTTACCAAAGTCGTCTGTTTTTTTTTTTTTTTTTTTTTTTTTCAAAAATTAGTTGTATGGGTTGATTTGAATGGCTTTGATTTGATAACATTGACTCAAATGGATGTTGAGTTGCAAGGGGTTGAATTGAATGGGGTTGAGTTGCTTGGAGTTAATTTGAATGGGACTGAATTAAAGGGGTATTGATTTGAATTGGTTTTCAGTTAAACCGGGGTTGAGCTGCAAGGGATTGAGTTGAATGGGAGTTGATCTGTCTTGGTTTAGGAGAATGATGGTGAGGTCTAAGCACACCAGTAAAATCACATCTCGAGCTGATATTTCACATCTGAATCACATCTGAATCACATCTGGAGTGAATCAGGCACTTGAAAAACCAAACTTCTAACATGCTGAAAGCATACTTTTACTGAACTTTCGTTGAAAGATTAGCTTTTACTAAAATGGCCCATAAAGCATCAAATTTAAATAGGCCCTAACCTACCAAGAAGAAAAACACAAGACATTCGTACCGATTCTCTAAAACCAGTGTCACTAAGCTCAAAGCCATTACTAAGGACCTGTCCCATCCTTCAACTATTTTCGCCATGGTTAACTATAATTCTTCTTACCTTAAAGATATCCAAGTATTCACCTCTTTATTTTTGCTGTTTTCTATTTGCCCCCTTACCATAGTCATCTACATTTTACCATAGTTTCTGAGATTGACAAGTAATAGAGACTACTGGTGTATGAGTAGATTGTATATTTGGAATTCTACGAGACGTATAGGTAAACGTGGTAACTTAAATCTAGTGATGCCTCCAGGGCATAACTTAAAACCCTTGCCCCGAGGGTTGTGGGGGAGTTTCTTCGTCAAAAAGATATTTTCTATTTGGAAATCAACTACACTTAACAAAATGGCTATCTCAAAATTTTGATTGGATATGTTTGGGGGAATGATGGGCGGGGGGGGGGGGGTACTTGCCCTCCAATCACTTTTAACTGTTAAAAAGGGCACTAGCCCTTTCAATTTCCAATCGAATGAGCCTTTTTTGAAGTTTCTATGACAACGCCTTCTATAAAAAAACCTTATATGGCCCCAGGGCATAACTTAAAACCCTTCCCCGAGGGTTGTGGGGGAGTTTCCTCCTCAAAAATATATTTTTTATTTGGAAATCAACCACGCTGAACAAAATGGCTATATCAAAATTTTTACTGGATGTGTTTGGGGAAATGATGTTCGTGGGGGGGGGGGCCGAGTTGCCCTCCAATCACTTTTGACTATTAAATAGGCCACTAGCCACTCCAATTTCCAATCGAATGAGCCCTTTTCGAAGTTTTTACGGCAACTCCTTTGATACGAAGTGCCCGGGTATGGAGAAAAAAAAAACACATTGTGCCAACATCGATCTTTACTTAGGCAGTGCTAGCGCGATGCCTGTGATTGAAGGATTTAGACTTGTTTTTGCTTCTAGTCTGGTGAGTTAAGTTAAAATCTGTTCAGTTAAGTTAAAAGCTACCTTAAAAGTCCTTTCCACGAGCAATTCGATACATCACTTACCATGGTAACTTAAATCTCTGAGGTGAAAGGATAGAGAGGTCCTGGGACGTAAGGAGGGGGAGCATCAGCTCCACTTAAATCCTGAAGTTTCCAGGAAACTATTAGTTATTTGAAACTATCAAATACAAATTAAGTTTCATTTTTATCCCCGTCCCCCAAAAATATTTTCAATAATAAATTTTGGGCTCCTCTCTGAAAACATTTCCTGTGTATATGCTTGGAACCAGCCCCTAAGCTTTAGCATGTATAGGGTCACTGAGAGCTATGGCTGAGCCCCGGAAACCGTCTTTTTCTGTGTGGGACTCCTACCAAATACTGTTTTGTTTTAAGGCTGCTGCAGCAACTTATTTAACCCAAAAATATGGAAGAAGTAATATGAATGTCTACCAATATGGGCGTAAAATTAAGCATTCCGATTGGGGGGGGGGACCACATCTGAGGTGTCTAGGGGGTTTGGAATACCCTTCAGAGGAAATAGGGGTTTCTGGGGAACCTCCGCTGGAAAATTTGTGGAGAATACAAGCCTAAAAGTATTTTTAAGCTGTCTGAGAGCTTATTTTGTGAAATTGTTTTATAATGGATACTGAACACCAAAAAGCAAAAAAGTAAATTGGGCGTGGGCTCTTCCTAAGTCTTCAATCGCACATTTTTCTTCCAGTTGTAACGAAGAAAGCTTACTATTTAGCAAAGACGCTACTCAGGTAATTTCAAAACTTAGTGCAATACATAATAAACAATACACACATCAAAACCACTGTATATAAATATAATATTATATTATTTATATACAGTGCATCAAACAAAAATAAAATTATGTTGGCAGTCCTGCTTCCGCATCCGTCCAGTGGTGGACACCCCCCGGCAGATTTTTGAAAAAAATCTGGCGATTAAAAACGGCACTAGCCCTGTGAATTTCCAATCGAAATAACCTTTAGGACCTTAAAAGTCCTATCCACGAGCAATTCGTTGCATCACTTACCATGGTAACTTAAATCTCTGAGGTGAAAGGATAGAGAGGTCCGGGGACGTAAGGAGGGGGAGCATCAGCTCCACTTAAATCCTGAAGTTTCCAGAATATCTGGGTACTTCTTATTGAAACTATCAAATACAAATTAAGTTTCGTTTTTATCCCCATCCCCCCAAAATATTTTCAATAATAAATTTTGGGCTCCTCTCTGAAAACATTTCCTGTGTATATGCTTGGAACCAGCCCCTAACCTTTAGCATATATAGGGTCACTGAGAGCTATGGCTGATCCCCGGAAACCGTCTTTTTCTGTGTGGGACTCCTACCAAATACTGTTTTGTTTTAAGGCTGCTGCAGCAACTTATTTAACCCAAAAATATATTTTGGGCAGATTTTTTTTAATCTTACTTTTAATGTTTTACTTTGAACAAACTACTTTGATGATGAATTATTTTTTAATAAACACTGAGTAGTGTAAAGGCATTAAATATTTTGGTGTTTTTGTAATTACTTTGCTGCATTTGTAAAACTTTACCAAGTTCAAAATTGTCGATATTGTTAGAAAATTAATTAAAAAACTTTTTCCACAAAATAAGTTTTTCAAAGAAAAGTAAAGAACTCCATTAAACAAAAATGAGCAAAAATAAATCAAATAATCTACCAAGGTCGAAACTAACACAAATCAGCATCGACAAATAAATGACACCCAAAACGAACAGAAACTAAAATAAATAACCGAGTCAAATTCAAAACGAGCAGAAATTAACATGAGTTTGACTCCTCAAAAGCCTATTTTCTATCTGGAAATCAACTACGTTGAACAAAATGGCTATCTCACAATTTTGATTGCATGTGTTTGGGCGAAAGATTGGCGTGAGGGGGAGGGTAGTTGCCCTCCAATCCCTTTTGACTATTAAAAAGGGCACTAGCCCTTTGAATTTCCAATCGAATGAGTCTTTTTTGAAGTTTCTACGACAACGCCTTCAATAAAAACCTTATATGCTCCAGGGCATAACTTAAAACCCTTGCCCTGAGGGTTGTGGGAGAGTGTCCTCCTCAAAAGCTTATTATCTATCTGGAAATCAACTACGCTGAACAAAATGGCTATCTCAAAATTTTGATTGGATGTGTTTGGGGGAATGAGGGGCGTGGGAGGGGGGGGGCTAGTTGCCCGCCAATAACTTTTGACAATTAAAAAGGGCACAAGCCATTTGAATTTCCAATCGAATGGGCCTGTTTTAAAGTTTCTACCACAATGCCTTCTATAAAAACCTTATATGCCCCCAGTGCATAACTTAAAACCCTTGCCCTGAGGGTTGTGGGGGACTGTCCTCCTCAAAAACACATTTTCTATGTGGAAATCAACTATGCTGAACAAAATGGCTATCACAAAATTTCGATTGGATGTGTTTGGGGGAATGAATGGCGTGAGGGGCTAGTTGCCCTCCAATCACTTTCGACTATTAAAAGGGCACTAGCCACTCCAATTTCCAATCGAAAGAGCACTTTTCGAAGTTTCTACGACAACTCCTTCGATACGAAGTACCCGGGTATGGAGAAAAAAAAAAAAAATACATTGTGCCCACATCGTTCTTTACTTAGGCAGCGCTAGCACGCTGCCTATGATATCCGTCAAGAGCTTTGGTGTTGCTCAACTGTAGTGAATGCTAGGATTCTATATTTTAGTTTTTTAAGTAGGCAATTGTTTTGTGTATTTTTTTGTTATTACTTACTTTTTTTCATTTTATATACTTTTACTTTAATTGACATACTTTTTCAATTGCCTTTAGAATAAATTTTTGTCTCTAAGCTTCATTAAATAATAATAAAAAAAAGGAATTTTCATATGGCAGTAAGGAGCAACATTAAAACTCAAAACGAACAGAAATTATTGCGTATATGAGAGGGGTTGTCAACTCCTCAACACCTCGATCTTCACGCTAGTTTTTGAGCACTTTAAAAAAGTTACTTATTGTTCTAATTAAACGACCCTTGTGTTTCCGTTTTCAAATAATCGGGACAAATTTAAACTTTAGCGTAAAGAGCGAGATGTTGAGAAGGGTGAAAACCCCCTCATATACGTAACAATTTCCTATCGTTTAAAGTTTTAATGTTTTTCCTTACTTTTAGTTGAAAAAAATAGGTTTTAAAATTTAATTTCAGATCATTTTTTAAATAACGCCAGGATATCTGGCTCCACCTTCACGGAAAAATCCCCTCCCCACAGAAATATACTCTGGATAATTCAATTCTGGCTAGAATTTTTTTGGAGAGATCAAACTTAACACCTCGATGCGTAAAGTGGAGTCAGTAAAGAGAAAACAGTATATATATAAAGACATTTCGCGTGTAATTTTTAATAAAATCACCCAGTATAAAGTTTAACCTGAAAAGTTCCCTCTTCACAGAAAATTCTTCCTGTCCAAAATGCAAAACCCGAAAAATCTATGCATACTTCCCAATAACAAATATTATTGGCCTACGTAAATAATGGACAAACTTTATAACTTAAAATCTTTCCCCAGTAGCTGTAGGGGTCATTTTATCTCGAAGGACATGGTTATTGAGCCTTTCAACTATGCTGAACAAAATAGCTGTCTCAAAAATTTTGATCGGACAATTTTGGGGAAAAAGTGGCGTGGGAGGGGGCCTAGTCGCCCCCAATCTTTTGGTCACTAAAAAGAGGCACTAGAACTTATCATTTTCGTAATAATGAACCCTCTCCCAACGTCCTAGGCCCACTGGGTCGATACGATCATCCATGGGAGAAAAAAACAACAACAAAAAAACAACAAATAAAAACGCATCTGTGATCTTTCTTCTGGCAAAAATTACAAAATTCCACATTTTTGCAGATAGGAGCTTGGAACATCTATGGTAGGGTTCTTTGTTATGCTGACTATGATAGTATGATTTTCATTAAAATTCTGTGACTTCTAGGGGGCCTTTCCCCCCTTTTTCGGAAATCAGGCAAATTTTCTCAGGCTCTTAGCTTTTGATGGGTAACACTAAACTTAATGAAATTTGGAATCAGTAAAATAAACCAATTCTTTTGATATATCTGTTGGTATCAAAATTCCGTGTTTTACGATATTGGTTAGTATTGATCCGGGTCGCTTTGTTCTTACAGTTTTTTGCCACAAACTATTTGCTTACCCATCAAAATCCAAATTGAGATCATTGAAATATTGATTGTTTATTCTGCGTTACCAAAAGTATTGTATTCATAAAACTTAAACATAAAACATACAGTTTCATGAAATGTAATAAAACAAATAGAAAAGGTATTTTTTTTAACTAAAGTAAGGAGCAAGTTTAAAACTTAAAACAAATTGAAATTACTCCGTATATATGGGGGGCTGCCCCCATCTCAACACCTTGCTCATTAAACAAAAGTATTTTAGTGCTTTAAAATTTTTTTTTTCAATTTTAAATTTTCTTTCAAAATTTGGAAAAAAGCCAAACTTCACAGTAAAGAGTAAGGAGCTAAGGAGTAGAAAGCCCCCTTCATATAAAGAATATTCTGTTTAAATAGGTTTCAAATCTGTTCCTTGCTTTCTGTTGAAAAGCTCATTTATTATTCAATTTCTTTTTTTTTTTTCCAAATCATACACAGGCTTAACCAAGAGGTAATCTGAGGTACAGAACCCTTAAATCCCTTGTTATTTGCTTTTATAATGTGAAATCAATAATTGTATGTTGATTAGTACCGTCCTACGTTTAAATTTGCAATTTCAACGGTGGATAAAATTAAATATACTTAAAATATTGGTGATGAATAGTAATTTGGGTAAATAATTCCTTGTTAATATTACTACTAAAGAATTTCGGTCGGATGAAAAGGAGTATTATTGTTTGTATGGATAGAAATTCTGTGAGACTTTTGATCTTCTTCATCACTGAAGCCACGATAACCTCTACAATAGGATTTTATTATCGATAAAAACGTTACGTACATTTGTTTAAATACTTTGAAGCACTTTATATAAATAGAAAAAGAAAAATATTACAATTTAAAATTTCTGAAAACTAAGTTTCTAGCAGTGTTAGCCACCCCAAAGAAATTTCCTGGTGGGGCTAATGATGACCTGCCTTGTCTTTTCCAACTCTGTGCTGATAGATATGTGAATGTAATATTTTAGTTGTATAGAAAAAACATTTTAATTAATTTCTATTCCCCCCTACCTCTTTCAACATTTATCATCAAGAGTAAGCAATTCAGAGTAAGCCTCATCAAGAGTAAGCAATTTGTCCATTAAAATGTATTTTCTTAGGAATCTGTCCTACCCCCACCTAAACAATGACTCAACCCCCCCCCTCATTATAGCTGATACGTATATTTCTTGTCGCATAAATATTTATGATAATGCTTGCACTCAAAGAGGTTGGCATAAGAGGTTCCAGTTCCTTTTCCAGGCTCCAGTTCCAGAGTTCCAGGTTCCAGTTTTCAAACCCCATTTTCCAGGTTCCAGGTTCTAGAGTTTCCAGTTCCAGAGACATACAGTTCCTTTTCTATTTGGGAATAGTTTTGTTCTGTTCTGTTAAGCCGATCGTGAAGCAAATGACACATTCCGTTCGTTCTGAAGAATGGTGGCTCCAAGGCAGATTTTTTATGCATCAACCTGGAGCTCGATGTTTCCTGATGCAGGGTCAAAGAATGCAAGAGAATCACAACTCGATTCCTTTATGCGCGTAAACGCTGCTTCAGGCTGGTTTTCCCAATAGAATTCTCGTTGGTTTGCCAGTTCACGAAGTGGTTGGTTCAGCAACGAAAGGTTCGATCTATATCTTACTAGATAATGCATCATTCCCAAAATGGTTCCTAGTCCGTCTTTATTAGATGGGGCCCGCGTTTCTTTTACTGTTTGAACCTTTCGTGGATCTGGATTGATGCCATTTTTGGATATTATGTGTCCGAAGTAAGGTATCCTGTCTTGTTTGAACACACATTTTTGTAGGTTGAATTTGACCTGTTTCTGACGGGCTCTTATTAGTGCACTACGAACGTTGACATCATGTTGTTCTTCAGTCCGGCCAGAAATGATGATATCATCTATCATCCACTATGACTGAGAAACCTTCAAAGGCCTCGTCCTGCGCGAAGACTAATCCAAAGGGCATCCGTTGAAATTTGTATCGGCCATGTGGTGTATTGAAAGTGGTTAGCTCGAATGACTCATTGTCAAGCTCAATTTCAATTCAATTCAATTTATTAAATACTACAATAAATACATAAATACACTTAAGCGCTAGAGGTCCCAAGAAGCATAGCTTGTAGAGGACCTCGTATCAATCACAAAACAAATCAGGGAAGAATAAAATACAACAATATCTCAAAAATATAAACACAATGCGAGAAAAATCAACAAAAAAACAAAAACAAACAAACAACTGCTACACAAATACCTTTGACTTAATTTTATCCAAACTGAAAATGTCCTGTAATTTATTAAAATTCCAAACCATTAATAATATTATTAAACAACGGGGTTCGAATATTTTTCAACATAATAATAGACTAGAAAAGAATAAAAAACTATATAAAGTAAAGCGGAAAAATAGATAAAGCAAAATGAATAAAGAAATAAAGAAAAAAAACGAAATTACTTCAAGCCTTAGAGAATATTTTTCTGCAAAGGGAAGAAGAGTTTTTGATAAGAAAAAGTTCACTGGGAATAGAGTTCCAAAGAGCAATTGCTCTATAAATTGGCGACATCTGAGCTGCCGAGGATACCCTTTTAGGCAGCCGAAATTGGTGAACAGAGCAAAGTCTGGCACTTACGTGTTGATGCTAGATCAAAGTAGGATAAGATGTTTGGAGGAAGCGAGAAGTTGAAGGCTCGATGAGGTAGTTTTAGGTTCTGCTTCTTGATAACCACATCTAAGGCATCTAGACCTGTATCACTGTAAAGATCAGCTGCAGGATAGAGTCGGGGAAGGCGAAAAGTTGCTTTCATCGCTCTATTCTGTGCTGTTCGGAGTTGCCGAAGGGAAGAATGGTTAGTATTGTCACACACAGTGAATTAATAAGGACTGTAAGAAAGAACACATCCATAGCAAAGAGCGGGTATGACACTGAGAGTAAAAACCTGGTGGGTATAGTGAAGCTCGTACACTTTCCAAAACATTGTTAACTGTTCACAAAAAACATTAGTTTTGAAAAAAAGAAAATAATCAACGTGCACACCAAGAAGTTTAACACAAGAGCATTGGGGAATTATATCAGTACCATAAAAAACAAAGATTGTTGGGGAAGGTTCAAACATGTGGTATGGGGTTCGAAAATGAATAATGCTACTCTTAGAGCTATTCAACAGCATCCCGTTCTGCTCACACCAATCACGCACATGGTTGAGCAGAAGCTGAGCCTTAGCAACAGCAGAGGGCAGATCATTAGAAACCCCCCAAAAATTAATATCGTCTGCAAACAAAAGAGTGTGGGTATCAAGGCTGAGAGATAAAGAAAGATTATTACTACATAGAAGAACGATGAGTGGTTCCAAACCTAAGCCTTGCTATACCTTTGTGGAAACCAAGGCCGGATCCGTTTAATTCCTACCGCAATGAACGTAGTGTTATCAATCAGACAGGTAAGATGTACACCATTCAAAGCCATTTTCCTGAACTCCCAGTAGAGATAGTTTTCCCAGCAAGACAAAATGATCTACCATGTCGACAGCTTTATAAAAATCAAGAAACAGTCCTAAAACGCAACGAACCTTGTCCAAGTTTACATACATGAAGCCTGTAGCATCAATGAGAGCACATTCAGTAGAGAGTTTAGGTCGGAAGCTATACTAGTGTTCAAACACAGCAGAGCAGCTTCCAGTTGAAGCGCCAGTTGACAGGAACGAAAAAAGACTCTTCTGGACAACTGTTTCAAGTAATTTAGAGAATATTGGGAGAAGTGATATAGGTCTATAATTTAAAACTAAGCTGGGGTCACCCTTCTTAAAAAGAGGGAGTACTTTTGCAATTTTAAACGAATCAGGGTATACACCTTTTGAAATAGATAGATTAAAAATATGGGTAAGAGGTTCAACAACATAAGAAGAAACAGACTTAAGCACATGGTTTGTTAGTCCAAACGCAGCAGCTGTGTTACTGCTACTTAAGGAAGAAATAAAATCACAGATCCCTATGCTTGTACAAGGAGTTAGAAAAATAGTTCTCTCAGCTGGTGAAGATTTAATATCAATATCAATGACGGGCGTCAAGTTTCGTGAAATATTTTGCATCGGCGTGTTTCAAAACTGCCTCATCGAATGTAGGTATTGGATAATAGGGGCGTTTGATGACCTTGCTCAAATCGTGTGGGTCGATGCATATTCGAAGTCTTTTACCTGACTTTTCAACTACAACTACAGCGTTAATCCAGTCAGTGGGGTGGGAGACTCTCTCTAGTACCCCAAGATTCTCCATTCTATCAAGTTCCTTCTTAAAGCTGTCTTGAAGGGACATTGGGATTCGTCTGGCTGGCACAGTTTTTGCTTCAGCTCTTTGTTTTAATGTTATGTGGCATTTTCCTTTAAGGTGACCAATACCTTGGAAAAGATCACTAAATTCTTCTTGAAAGTGCACAGAATTTTGCTGCTTTGAGCTTTCAAGTGATAGAACTAGTTTCACCAATTTCAGTTTCCTGCTGGTGCTGAACCCAAGGATTGGTATTGGGGCATCCTTTACCATGAAAAAGGATTGGGATGGTGAGTATTCTCCACAACAGAAGTAACAAGCTTTTGTTTGTGGGCTGTGGTTTGTCTTCTTTCCCCTTTGAATGAAATCCACTTCTTGTTTTATATGTATATCCTGGCTTGGACCAGGCTCTGTCAAGGTTCTAAGTTGCACTTGGGTTTCTACATGTGCCCTTGCAATTGTTACTGCTTGGGAAAGGCTCAGAGTTGAACCTGTATGTAAGAGCTTTTCTATTACCTTTGCTGGGGCTATGCCGCATGCCAGTCTGTCTCTCATCATTTCTTCTTTTAAGGCTATGGTTGAATACTCACATTCTTGAGCCAACAACTTTAGGTCTATGATATACTGATCAGTAGTTTGACTTCACGTTGGTCTCTTTTGTGAAAAATATATCTCGAGAATACTGTGTTTGATAGGGGGTTGAAATATTTACTGAATTTTGATATGTAAGTATATACCTTCTTTTGAATTCCGGGCCTGTACGTTCCTTCCGGTTTTTCTGGTAGGTAAACAGGTCATTACACCTTTGCCGAGAGGAATAGGTACAACTTGATTGGTGATTAGGATTTGAATAAAAGGAATAGTTTTCTTTACAATTCATATTAGTAAGAGAATTGAATTCAAAGAGAATAGTTTTTATTTGCAAGGATATTAGTGGAGAAAAAAAATGAGTGGTGCATTTACACTATTGGAGATTAATGATGGAACCGACAGCAGCAGCAGCAAATTTTTTGTGTTAAATAAGTAGTTTTTGCATCTTTTAAAAGAGCTTTACGGGGATTGAGAGACTCAGTTTTACCTTGTCACAGTTACATTTTCTTGATTTTTCAAAGTTCATTTTGAATTTCTTTCGTTGAAATGCAAGAGTTGGAATATTTCAGTAGTGTTTTTTTGTGGTTTACCTTGTCACAGTTACATTTTCTTTATTTTTAAAAGTTTATTTTTAATTTCTTTCGCTGAAATGCAAGAGTTGGAATATTTCAGTAATTTTTTGTTGTGTTTTAACTTGTTAAAATTACATTTTATTTATTTTTAAAAGTTAATTTTGAATTTCTTTCGTTTAAATGCAAGAGTTTGAATATTTAAGTAGTGTTTGGTTGTGGTTTACATTGTCACATTTACATTTTATTGATTTTTCAAAGTTCATTTTGAATTTCTTTCGTTGAAATGCAAGAGTTGGAATATTTCAGTAGTGTTTGGTTGTGGTTTACCTTGTCACAGTTACATTTTCTTGATTTTTCAAAGTTCATTTTGAATTTCTTTCGTTGAAATGCAAGAGTTGGAATATTTCAGTAGTGTTTGGTTGTGGTTTACCGTGTCAAAGTTACATTTTCTTGATTTTTAAAAGTTAATTTTGAATTTCTTTCTTTGTATTTCAAGTGTTGGTATATTTGAGGGGTGGTTTTGTGTGGTTTAACGTTTCACTGTTAAATTTTCTTTATTTTTAAAAGTTCATTTTGAATTTCTTTCGCTGAAATGCAAGAGTTGGAATATTTCAGTAGTGTTTCGTTGTGGTTTACCTTGTCACAGTTACATTTTCTTGATTTTTCAAAGTTCATTTTGAATTTCTTTCGTTGAAATGCAAGAGTTGGAATATTTCAGTAGTGTTTGGTTGTGGTTTACCTTGTCACAGTTACATTTTCTTGATTTTTCAAAGTTCATTTTGAATTTCTTTCATTGAAATGCAAGAGTTGGAATATTTCAGTAGTGTTTGGTTGTGGTTTACCTTGTCACAGTTACATTTTCTTGATTTTTCAAGGTTCATTTCGAATTTCTTTCGTTGAAATGCAAGAGTTGGAATATTTCAGTAGTGTTTGGTTGTGGTTTACCTTGTCACAGTTACATTTTCTTGATTTTTCAAAGTTCATTTTGAATTTCTTTCGTTGAAATGCAAGAGTTGGAATATTTCAGTAGTGTTTGGTTGTGGTTTACCTTGTCACAGTTCCATTTTATTGATTTTTCAAAGTTCATTTTGAATTTCTTTTGTTGAAATGCAAGAGTTGGAATATTTCAGTAGTGTTTGATTGTGTTTTACCTTGTCACAGTTACATTTTCTTGATTTGTCAAAGTTCATTTTGAGTTTCTTTCGTTGTAATGCAAGAGTTTGAATATTTCAGTAGTGTTTGGTTGTGGTTTACCTTTTCACAATTACATTTTCTTGATTTTTCAAAGTTCATTTTGAATTTTATTTCTTTGAAATGCAAGAGTTGAAATGTTTCAGTAGTGTTTGGTTGTGGTTTACCTTGTCACAGTTACATTTTCTTGATTTTTCAAAGTTGATTTTGAATTTCTTTCGTTGAAATCGAAGAGTTGGAATATTTCAGTAGTGTTTGGTTGTGGTCTACCTTGTCACAGTTACATTTTCGTGATTTTTTCAAAGTTCATTTTGAATTTCTTTCGCTGAAATGCAAGAGTTGGAATATTTCAGTAGTGTTTGGTTGTGATTTACATTGTCACAGTTACATTTTCTTGATTTTTCAAAGTTCATTTTGAATGTCTTTCGTTGAAATGCAAGAGTTGGAATATTTCAGTAGTGTTTGGTTGTGGTTTACCTTGTCACAGTTACATTTTCTTGATTTTTCAAAGTTCATTTTGAATTTCTTTCGCTGAAATGCAAGAGTTGGAATATTTCAGTAGTGTTTGGTTGTGGTTTACCTTGTCACAGTTACATTTTCTTGATTTTTCAAATTTCATTGTGTATTTCAGTAGTGTTTGGTTGTGGTTTACCTTGTCACAGTTACATTTTCTTGATTTTTCAAAGTTCATTTTGAATTTCTTTCGATGAAATGCAAGAGTTGGAATAATTCAGTGTAAAAGTTAAATTTTCTTGATTTTTCAATGTTCATTTTGAATATATTTCGTTGAAATGAAAGAGTTGGAATATTTCAGTAGTGTTTGGTTGTGGTTTACCTTGTCACAGTTACATTTTCTTGATTTTTCAAAGTTCATTTTGTATTTCTTTCGTTGAAATGCAAGAGTTGGAATATTTCAGTAGTGTTTGGCTGTGGTTTACCTTGTCACAGTTACATTTTCTTGATTTTTCAAAGTTCATTTTGAATTTTTTCGCTGAAATGCAAGAGTTGGAATATTTCAATAGTGTTTGGTTATGATTTACCTCGTCACAGTTACATTTTCTTGATTTTTCAAAGTTCATTTTGAATTTCTTTCGTTGAAATGCAAGAGTTGGAATATTTCAGTAGTGTTTAGTTATGGTTTACCATGTCACAGTTACATTTTCTTGTTTTTTCAAAGTTCATTTTGATTTTCTTTCGTTGAAATGCAAGAGTTTGAATATTTCAGTAGTGTTTGGTTGTGTTTTAACTTGTCACATTTAAATTTTATTTATTTTCAAAGTTTATTTTGAATTTCTTTCGTTGAAATGCAAGAGTTGGAATATTTCAGTAGTGTTTGGTTGTGGTTTACCTTGTCACAGTTACATTTTCTTGATTTTTCAAAGTTCATTTTGAATTTCTTTCGTTGAAATGCAAGAGTTGGAATATTTCAGTAGTGTTTGGTTGTGGTTTACCTTGTCACAGTTACATTTTCTTGATTTTTCAAAGTTCATTTTGAATTTCTTTCGTTGAAATGCAAGAGTTGGAATATTTCAGTAGTGTTTGGTTGTGGTTAACCTTGTCACGGTTACATTTTCTTGATTTTTCAAAGTTCATTTTGAATTTTTTCGTTGAAATGCAAGAGTTGGAATATTTCAGTAGTGTTTGGTTGTGGTATACCTTGTCACAGCTAAATTTTCTTGATTTTTCAAAGTTCATTTTGAATTTCTTTCGTTGAAATGCAAGAGTTGGAATATTTCAGTAGTGTTTGGTTGTGGTTTACATTGTCACAGTTACATTTTCTTGATTTTTCAAATTTCATTTTGAATTTCTTTCCTTGAAATGCAAGAGTTGGAATATTTCAGTAGTGTTTGCTTGTGGTTTACCCTGTCACAGTTACATTTTCTTGATTTTTCAAAGTTCATTTTGAATCATTCAAGAAACGTGATTACACACGTTTTTAAACTACATGTTATTTGCATGCCTTTCCTTGGCACCTTTCCAAACGAGCGGGGATTCCCCGCTGGTTCCTACACTTTGCAAAAAAGTGAGCAGTACGAAAACTCCACGTTTTCAACCAGACTGGTTTTTTAGACAACACACCCACAGAGATGACACACACACATAGAAACGAGACACGCACAGACACGACACACAAACAGAGTCATAGTGAGAGAGATATCCAAAAGTTGGGTTGACCTAGGTTCACTTAGAGTGGCGCGCCACTCTAAGTGAACCTAGGTCAACCCAACTTTTTGGATATCTCTCTCACTATGACTCTGTTTGTGTGTCGTGTCTGTGCGTGTCTCGTTTCTATGTGTGTGTGTCATCTCTGTGGGTGTGTTGTCTAAAAAACCTCAAATTCAAGATGAACTTTGAAAAATCAAGAAAATGTAACTGTGACAAGGTAAACCACAACCAAACACTACTGAAATATTCCAACTCTTGCATTTCAACGAAAGAAATTCAAAATGAACTTTGAAAAATCAAGAAAATGTAACTGTGACAAGGTAAATCACAACCAAACACTACTGAACTATTCCAACTCTTGCATTTCAGCGAAAGAAATTCAAAATGAACTTTGAAAAAATCAGTAAAATTAAACTTTTAAAAGGAAAAAAAAAACAAAAAAAAAATGAAATATTCCAACTCTTCAATTTCAACGAAAGAAATTCAAAATGAACTTTGAAAAATCAAGAAAATGTAACTGGGACAATGTAAACCACAACCAAACACAACTTAAATATTCCAACTCTTTCATTTCAACGAAAGAAAATTCAAAATGAACTTTGAAAAATCAAGAAAATGTAATTGTGACAAGGTAAACCACAACCAAACACTACTGAAATATTCCAACTCTTGCATTTCAACGAAAGAAATTCAAAATGAACTTTGAAAAGTCAATAAAATCTAACTGGGACAAGGTAAAACACAACCACACACTACTGAAATATTCCAACTCTTGCATTTCAACAAAAGAAATTCAAAATGAACTTTGAAAAATCAAGAAAATGTAACTGTGACAAGGTAAACCACAACCAAACACTACTGAAATATTCCAACTCTTGCATTTCAACGAAAGAAATTCAAAATGAACTTTGAAAAATCAAGAAAATGTAACTGTGACAAGGTAAACCACAACTAAACACTACTGAAATATTCCAACTCTTGCATTTCAACGAAAGAAATTCAAACTGAACTTTGAAAAATCAAGAAAATGTAACTTTGACAAGGTACACCACAACCAAACAGTACTGAAATATTTCAACTATTTCATTTCAAATAAAAAAATCCAAAATGAACTTTGAAAAATCAAGAAAATGTAGCTGTGACAAGGTAAACCACTACAAAACACAACTGAAATATTCCAACTCTTGCATTTCAATGAAAGAAATTCAAAATGAACTTTGAAAAATCAAGAAAATGTAACTGTGACAAGATAAACCACAACGAAACACTACTGAAATATTCCAACTCTTGCATTTCAGCGAAAGAAATTCAAAATGAACTTTGAAAAATCAAGAAAATATAACTGTGACAAGGCAAACCACAACCAAACACTACTGAAATATTCCAACTCTTGCATTTCAACGAAAGAAATTCAAAATGAACTTTGAAAAATCAAGAAAATGTAACTGTGACAAGGTAAACCACAACCAAACACTACTGAAATATTCCAACTCTTGCATTTCAACGAAAGAAATTCAAAATGAACTTTGAAAAATCAAGAAAATGTAACTGTGACAAGGTAAATCACAACCAAACACTACTGAACTATTCCAACTCTTTCATTTCGACGAAAGAAATTCAAAATTAACTTTGAAAAATAGATAAAATGTAACTGTTAAAACGTAAACCAAAACAAAACACTACTGAAATATTCCAAATCTTGCATTTAAAAGATAGAAATTAAAAATGAACTTTGAAAAATCAAGAAAATGTAATTTTAAAAAGGTAATCCACAACCAAACACTACTGAAATATTCCAACTCTTGCATTTCAGCGAAATAAATTTAAAATGAACTTTGAAAAATCAAGAAAATGTAACTGTGACAAGGTAAACCACAACCAAACACTACTGAAATATTCCAACTCTTGCATTTCAACGAAAGAAATTCAAAATGAACTTTGAAAAATCAAGAAAATGTAACTGTGACAAGGTAAAACTGAGTCTCTCAATCCCCTTAAAGCTCTTTTAAAAGATGCAAAAACTACTTATTTAACACAAAAAATTTGCTGCTGCTGCTTTCAGTTCCATAATTAATCTCCACGAGTTTAAATGCACCACTCATTTTTTTTTTCTCCACTAATATCCTTGCAAATAAACTATTATCTTTGAATTCAAGTCTCTTAATAATACGAATTGTACAAAAAAATATTACTTTTATTAAATTCCTAATAACCAATCAAGTTATACTCGTTCCTCTCGGCAAAGGTGTAATGACCTGTTTACCTACCAGAAAAACCGGAAGGAACGTAAAGGCCCGGAATTCAAAAGAAGGTATATACTTATGTATGCATCCAAATTGTCTGTTTCCTCGTCGGATATTGTAAATATACTAAATAAATCTTTCCCTTTGTCTCCCAGCCATATTAGCAATAATGCACATTGTATTTTTTTTCCACTGAGAGGGCCTTGGAACAAAAGATTGGCATGTGTTCTGAATCTTGATCATGCCTCCTTACGGTTGTCACTTGACCGATCCAATGTAGGGTATTGTACGCTGGCTTCCATATCTGACACCATGTAAAAACTCGTTAGATACAGCAATAACTTTATTCAATAATTGTAGAAACTCAAGTCACTAGAATAGAAAGGTGAGTTAGAATGTTAAAGGTGCTATTGCTGTGTTGCACGCCATGTGGGCACATAGTCGACCAGAGGAATATAACCTCCTTGGCTTAATGTATTTAAGTTAAAATAAAAGCGATACAGCTAGGGGCTGTGGATTTTATGGATTAAAACCTGCTCCTCCTCCGAAATATCAAATACATTTACAATTTTTTTTTGTACATATTTTAAGCCATTCGCTAGTGGAAACTTATCCTGAAATTATTTGGATCCAGAAAAAAAAACAGAACTCTGATTTTGTGGCTTGAAAGAATGGTACAAAAAATCAATTAAAAAAATCCATTGTAGACTTATTAAAATAAAAGTAGACTTATTCGCTCAAAATGGCCAGCTACAGTAAAATTTACGGTATTTGTCGGTTATTAGAAACACATTTAAGAATTACGCTTAGGTTACATCTCAGAAAACCGGTTTCATAGCTACAAAAACAAGTGATGGGTGATACAATGCTTTGGACTCAGTCAGAATGCGTTGGACTTGTATAATTTGGGCTATATATTTGCACATTAGGGTTGGGGCTGGGGGTTAGTTTACGTTAGGTTGGGTTAATTTTCCATAATTTTGTTTACTTCACTTTTTGGGTGTGTTTCCAATAGCCGACAAGTACTAAATTTACTTTAAAACAGTCTTTTAAAGCTAACATTTGTTGAGCTTCCATATCACACCATACAAAAGCCATTTAAATCACGCATGAAGCTGTCAGTTCGGGGACTCCCCGCTTTAATATTTATTCTGTAAGAACCATGAATAATATTTTCAGAGAAACAATATAATTTCATACCGAAAGAAAGTATTTACAACCTTACGTCATCGATTAAAATAGATTTGCTTCATTTAAGCCCCCCTAATCTTTAAAAAGATTTAGTCGCATACGTGCCTTTCCCTTGAGTAGCCACGTTTTTTAAAATACCTGGTCTATCTCTACTAGGTTTATGTGAATAATTTTTATTTTATAAATATAACGCGTTTTTTAGAATAATTTACATAATCTTTAAAAAACGTGATAAATCGATCGCGTGATTATCTAACCAGGCAGAGCCAGCGCGCGCTCCTGGGAAAGTTTGCAACAACAAAACCTCTTATATAATTTCAGTATGAATTCAGCTTTTGTGGGGAGAGGTTGTTTGTAGCTGTTATGAATGTCTGAGATTATCAATAAAGTTAATTTTATTGAAAATACTTGGAGTCGGCGGAGAAAAATGGGTGAAACAAGTAACCCAATTAAAAGAACGAGACTAAAAAGTTTTACTGATCATAGGATGAAAGCCGAGCAATGTTATAAAAACATTCAAAGCTTTGGGCCGAGTCTACACTCCCTGATGTCCTATGCCGATTCCTTATGCAACATATCCCGTATCGAAGAAGCATTAGATGTTTATGCAACTGCATTAGAATATGGTGAGCCCCTTCTTTTCCAAATGGATACACTAGTGAAATCGCTGATTAAATTATGGTGTAGTGAGATACAACGGATAATTCCCAAGGAGTCGAATGCATTTAGTTGCGTTAAGTGTGAAGGGGTTTTATACGATCCAGTGACGGTTCTATGCGGGCATAGTTTTTGCAGACAGTGTTATGAAAGATCACCATCGTCTTCTTGTGCTAAATGCGGTACGCGGAATCAACAAAGGCGGGTGTGTACTGAGCTGAAAACTAATGTAGTGATGCATGAATTGACGAAAAAATGGTGGGATGGAGAGCTGAGTGCCACTGTTTTAAGGAATTCAGGAAATGTCCATTTTAAAGGAAACCGGTACGAGGATGCACTTAAAAGCTACGATGAAGCAATTAGTAAAGGTTGGTTCCATATTTTTGCTGGTTAAGGTATAATATAGGGCTGGAATCATATAGCCTAGGAACCGAAAATATACCATTAGGCTAGATTCTCCATTCAATGCTCTTGGTAGGCTATTTACTGTTCCACTCAATGTGAGGAAACAATAAAAAATTCAGGAAGCTACTTCTAAACATTCCAAATACTTATTTAGCATATATCATTTTTAAATGCGGTTTGATTTATTTAATCCAACCCTTTCCTCATTGATGGACAAATATAGGCCTAGCCTCAGGGGCGTAGATCCAGCATTTTTATTTGGGGGGGGGGGGGTAAGAGGGGTCTCCAACCGGAGAGTCAATGGGCCGGGGATATAGACTGATTTTTCTCCAAAAAATGGGGGAAGGGGGGTAACTGCCCCCCAAAACGACGCTACTGTATACCCTAGCTAAGGTAAGTATAGGCTACATGCTGGGTTTTCAATACACCCTGTGTTTTCAATAGAGTGACTATTTTCTTCTTATTAATTTAATGGTAAAAAAGCGATGAGAAGTAAGAGTTCACGCTATTGAAAATACAATTAGTATAATTAGGGCTATATATTTGTCCATTAGGGGGCTTCGTCGTATTTGCCTTGAGAACTAACTGGAGGCTATAAAAAAAGGAACGTAATAAATCCTGAAAACTGATTCAAAAACAGATAAAAAAAGGAGGGGGGGGGAATAAGGAGAAATGATTCATTGATACTTGCTGCATAGGCTATTACGAAGCAAGAATTTTGTCATTTTTTGGTTAATTCCTTTATATAGCCTAGGGTTACATGGGACCATTAGAGAGGGCTGAGGATGAATTGTCAAAAACGTGAACCAAACCATGGGAATAACGCATACAATTAGTAGCCTAGTTTAAATATGTTTTAAAGAACAAATTTCTTTGTTCTAGCATGTCTCCTTCTGAAGAGGCCCAATCCTAGACCTTTTGCAAAGGGAACCACTAAAGTGGTACCATGATTTTACCAAATATAGTAATCCCTAGAGTCCCATTTGCCTCTCCAACCCCTGGCTAATGGAACCAAATAGCCCTAGGCTATATACAGAAGTTGGCTGATTATGTGGGTTTGCCATTATCTTTTGCACAACAGTTGGTTAATAATGGCAATATAAAAAAAAATGGCTACTCATGTGTTATATAATACACTCTCGAGAACTTGTATCGCGAACATGAGACAATACCCGGTTTTCACGGTACTTATACCAGACAATTACCTTCGGCTCAGTGGGAAACTGGTACTCTTCTCAAATACAAGGCACATGCGAGAAGTGAAGTTTGGTTAGTGCTAATGAAACAAAACAAAATAGGATAAGAATATAGTAGTTTATGAACAAATTTGGGCTATATATTTGCTCACTAGGGGGTGGGGGTAAAGCATAGCATATATTAAATACGTAAACTAGCTACCTTTTAGTCCCCCTAAACCCCAAAACCAAAGCTTAAATCTTTGTCACGGACTGAGCAATATCTCACAATCTCACTATGCAGCGGAAACCTGTTTATCAATACTGGTTTTGATATTTCAATGCGGTCTTTCTTTCGTGTGTCCTGTATTTGAGAAGAGTACCGGGAAACTACATTAGCATATAGCTATATTCTAATTAAATATTTAGTAGATAATTTGGTTAAGTTAGGTTACATATTTAATATAATGCGCGACCCCCCTTACATAGTTTTTTGTTGTATTTTTCATAATTTGTTACTAAAGTATTGTATTTTCATCATATTTTGTTTATTTCATTAGCATTCACCAAACTTCACTTATAGAGTGTGTATTATATAACACATAAGTACCAAAAAATGAACAAAATCAAAAACTTTTGTACATCTTATGGCTAAGCCAGGCCCAATTATGGGGGCTGAGACGCGAATGCAACGATAGCGAGTATTATGTTTGGAGAGAACATTGAATGAAGAATCCAATGGTATGTTTCTTTCTTTCCTTTCTGCTTTCTGCCCTACAGTAACTATGAATACGTTCTAAGATCACACTGGTTATGCATGACATGTTACTTGTCGGCTATTTGAAACAGATTCAAGAATTACGCTTAGGTTACATCTCAGAAAACTGGTTTCATAGCTACAAAAACAAGTCACGCCATTGTTTAGCCACTGTATGAATTAAAATCAAGTTGCCATCAAATCATGGCTAATTAAATAAAAAAAAACAAGTTTTTTTTAACTGAAAGTAGGGAACGACGTTAAAACTTAAAACGAAAAAAAATTATTACGTATATGAAAGGGACTGTCCCCTCCTCAAAGCCTCGCTCTTTACGCTAAAGTTTTTTATTGTTTAAAAAAAAAGAGTTGTGAGAAAGTCAAACTCTAGCGTAAAGAGCGCGGCGGTGTGGAGGTGACAGCCCCTTTCACATACGGAATAATTTCTGTTCGTTTTAAGTTTTAACGTCGTTCCTTACTTTCAGTTAAAAAAAACTTGTTTTTTTATTTAATTTTTGAACGTTTTTGAATTAATGCAGGTTTTGATTTTGGCTCACCGTACATGAATAATTAAAACAAAATTTGCATATTACTTTTGCCTTTATTTGGTTAAATGGCTTTCCCGAAACTTGTTTAATTTTATTTACTAACGTTTTTATAAGTAATAAATATACGTAACTTACGTAACGAACTTCCATATTCATACATTTTTTAATACGTATATTAGGGGGTTTACCCCCTAGTCAATACCTTGCTCTTTAAGCTAAAGTGAATTTTGTTCCAATTCTTTAAAAATCACCCCTTAATCACAAATGCCATTAATTAGAATAAATAGCTCTTATGAAAGTACTAAAAAATCTTTGGCTTAAAGAGCGAGGTGTTGACTAGGGGGTAAACCCAATCATATACGTAATATTTTCTGTTCGTTTTAAGTTTTGATTTTGCTCCTTAATTTCAGTTGAAAAACTTGTTTTTTTTTATATTTAATTTCTGATCTTTTTTTTTTAGATAATACTGGGAAATCCGGCGCCCCCTTCATAGCAATGTCCCTTCCCCCATGAAAACTTCCTTCATGGAAAGATCCTCCCATATAACCCCCGACCCACAATCCCCCCCCCCCAGTACCAGAAAAAATCCCCCTGAAAACGTCTGTATACTTCCCAATAACCAACTACACGTTAACATTGGGTAAAGTTCATAACTTTCAGCCCTCCCCCAGGGGACTTCGGGGGATTAAGTCATCCTAAAAGATACAGTTGTCATATTTTCGACCATGCTGAACAAAATGGCTATCTCAAAATTTTTATCGGGTGACTTTGGGAAAAAAATGAGCGTGGGAGAGGGCCTAGTTGCCTTCCATTTTTTTGATCACTTCAAAAGGGCACTAGAACTTTTAATTTCCGTTCGAATGAGCCCTCCCACGATATTCTAGGACCACTGGGTCGATACGATCACCCCTGGGAAAAAAAAATAATAAATAAACACGCATCCGTGATCTTTCTTCTGGCAAAAAATGCAAAATTCCACATTTTTGTTGAAAGAAGCTTGAAACCTCTGCAGTAGGGTTCTCTGATATGCTGAATATGATGGTGTGATTTTCATTTAGGTTCTATAACTTTTAGGGGCCTTTCCCCCTTTTTGGAAAATCAGCCAAATTTTCTCAAATTTCCGTTTTCTAGAGTTTCGGTTACCATTTAGCCGGGTCGCTCCTTACTTACAGTTCGTTACCACGAACTGTTTGATAGAGAAAAATGGGGGGAAACGACGGCATGGGCTAATCTAATTTATGAATGGTCTTTCATTTTTTTTTTTTTTTCACTGTTTCTTTTGCTTTTTTAATGAACACACCAAAAGGTTAGTTTTATTCTTTTTTTTTTTAGCTCTGAGGTCGGCTTGGTGCTGGGCCTTGCTGAAATATTGGTTTTTGTCTTTTCGCTTTGTCTTTTCCACTTGCTGAAAATCATCCTCGTTTTCTTGATTGATTTTAATTATATATGTGTTTATACTTTCTCTTTTTTGTCAAACATTATATTAACTATACCTGCATCTGTTCGCCTTGGTAGAAGTTCAGCTTAAACTCTCGTCTTTTTCTAAATGCGATCAAGTAGCCTAGCCTAGAAGAATTATACTATTTTTGTTTAGTCAGAAAATGGTAAAATTCTTGATGGTGTTTTTTACTGTCTTGGAAAGTAGCTGAGTAAGGTGAATGAATTTTAAAGGAATGTTTCCAAAGCATAAGCAACGCCTCGTAAAGGTCTTTCAGGTAATTGTCCACAAGATTCCACTTGTGAAAGAAAAACTATAATAAGGAAAGAGCAGTACTACTCAAGGTACTTACGTGTGTACCTTTTAGTCCCTCCCTTGACTTACTTGACTTAAGGCTCCTGCCGAGGGTTCGGCGTAGAGAACGATGAGACCTCCAGGTTGACCTGTCACTTGCCAGTCTCGCAGGTTCTTCCAACGGGATGTGGGCTTGGGTGAGGAATTCATCGGCTTTGTCCTTCCACCTAGTGGTGGGCGTCCTCTGGGTCTCTTCCATCCGGGTAGGGTGGGGTCGAAGTCGAAAGCGACCCGTATTGGGGCGTCGCGTGGCATGCGAAGGAGGTGGCCGTACCACCGAACAGTACGCTGGGTGAGCTGCATCGAGAAAGGAGTTTGAGCGGTACGTGACAGGAGAGTCTGGAATGAGGCAGACTATGTCTGGTGACCACGTGCCTCTGGATATGGGGTTTCCCCTAACTAAACGCTCCATGTTAATGGGCAGCCTCAACCTTATGAGGTGGGTGGAGCCCACCCCAGGGACTCAGTATCTAGGCAAGTCCTAGCTCTAATTAGATCCCAGGCCTAGGGTCGGTTGGGCCTGCAACCCTCCACGCGAAAATTTTACCGCAACGAAAAACGATGATACTGCCTCGGATGACCTACCCCCCCCTCCCCCCAAAAAATCCCATATCTTCATTTTGACGTCCATTATTCTACAGACACCTTTGCTCAATCACTATCCGGGTAAAACTAACCGGGGTTTATCCTATCTGTTCGCAATATAATTATCGCGTACTTGCCTGATTCTACATAAATACCGAAAATTTGTCTATATTCATTTTTTTTTTATGTTTTTACGAGTTGGAAAGCATTTCGGGGGGGGAAACCCCCTAACCTTCCCTTGTATACGGCCTTGATCATAATGAGATATACGAAAATATGATACTTTAGTAGCAAAATTATGAAAAAACTACAACATAGAATTATGGAAAGTAGGCCGCCCAGAACGTATTATATTAAATACCTAACCGTCTCTATATGTTAAATATTTAATAAAAATGTACCTGCATAGTAGTTTATCACTCAGGCTAAACTAATTATCTCCGAATGCAGAGACACTGGTTTTACAGCAGATCAAGAACAACAGTGTGGTCGCTATAATACATATATACCCTAGTCAACACTCCTTCCTTATCCTGGCAATCGGCCCCCTTCTGGCGGGCCGCTCCAGGGACGTTCGTCAAGGGGGGGGGATATCGTCCCTCCGCCGCATTTGAAAAATAATTTTTTTATATTTCCATTGACAGAGGCCTTTTCTATTTTCATTGTAAAATTGAAAAAAAAAATTGTCCCCCTTCCCTATATTTTGAAAAATATAACTTGCTCCTTCTCTCTACATTTTCGTGATTTGACGCCACTGGGCCACACTTAGATCTATGCTATACCGTATACAAAACTTCCGGAGAGAACATTATGATAATAAAATTGTTACTTTATAAAATAATAATTAAAAAAGCTTTTTCCACGAAATACATTTTTCAAAGAAAAGTAAAGAGCTCTATTAAACAAAAAATGAGCAAAAATAAAATCAAATCATCTTTCAATCGAAAAACTACCGCAGATCACCATTGATAAATAGATGTAACACAAAAAGAAGCGAAATACAAATAAATAAAAGAGTCAAAATCAACGAGCTGAAAGTAGCATGAGTTGGGCTCAAAACCCATATGGCTTCCCAAGGCCAGAACATAATTTCCACTTTACTGAAAATAAATAAATGTCTTTACTTTTATAGCTTTAATAAATCAAATAACATTAATATTTATATTACTAAATCTCAGTATATGTATATTAAACTGACTATGCACATTCATTTGTATTTTTTTCAGTAAAGTGCAAATTATCTAAAAATTTTGATTGGATGTACTTGGGGAAATGGTGGGTGTCAGAGGGGTGATAGTTATCCTTCAATCACTTTAAACTGTTAAAAAGGGCAAAGGCCCTTCTATTTTCCGATCGAATGAGCCCTTTTTGATGTTTCTACAACTTCTCTATCTATAAAAACCCTATATGCCCCCAGGTAATAACTTACAACCCTTGCCCCGAGGGCTCTGACGGGGTTATCATCCTCAAATACCAAAATCTTAAAACGTTTAACTTCGTTGAACAAAATGGCTGTCTAAAAATTATCATTGAATACATTTTGGGAAATGGTCGGCATGAGAGGGGAATTAGTTTGCCTCCAATTAATTTCGACTATTAAAAAGGGCACTAGCCCTTAGATTTTCCAATCTAATGAGCCCTTTTTCAAGTTTCTACGACAAAGCTTTCAATAAAAACCACATATGTCCCCAGGGCATAATTTACAACCCTTGGCCTGAGGGTTGTTGGGGGAGTATCATCCTCAACGATATAATTTCTGGACCTTTCAACTACTTTGAACAAAATGGCTATCTCAAAATTTTGAATGGATATGTTTGGATAAATGGTGGGCCTAAAAGGGCTGTTAATTGCCTTCTAATCACTTTAGATGCTAAAAAGGACACTACCTCTTTCAATTTCCAATCAAATGAGTTCTTTTTGAAGTTTCTACGACAGCAATTTCTATAAAAACCTTATATGCCCCTAGGACATAACTTGCAACTCTTGCCTTGAGGACTGTGGGGGGTTGTCATCCTCAAAGACCTAATTTCCAGAACTTTCAACTATGTTGAACAAAATGGCTATCTCAAAATTTTGATTGGATGTGTTTGGGGAAAAAGTGGGCGTGAGAATGGGGTTAGTTGCCCCCCAATCACTTTCTACTATTAAAAAGAGCACTAGCCCTTTGAAGTTCCAATCGCATAAGCCTTTTTTGAAGTTTCTACGACAACGCTTTCTATAAAAATCTTATATGCCCCCAGGGCATAACTTACAAGCCTTGCCCTGACGGCTGTTGGGAATTGTCCTCCTCAAAAACATAATTTCTATCAAAAACATAGTTTCTATTGGAAATCAACTACGATGAACAAAATGGTTATCTCTAAATTTTGATTGGATGTGTTTGGGGAAATGGTGGGCGTGGAAGGGTTGTTAGTGTCCGTCCAATCACTTTTGACTATTAAAAAGGTCACTAGCCACTCCAATTTCAAATCGAATGAGCCCTTTTCAAAGTTTCTACGACAACTCCTTCGATACGAAGTGCCCTGGTCTAGAACTAAAAAATAAATAATACATTGTGCCAACATTCTTCTTTACTTAGGCAGCGCAATTGCGCTGCCTATGATAACTTCTCTATAATAAAACTACTCTTCCTTATATTCGTTTTTTCTTTAATTCATGATTTGTTCATCATATTTCCAAACAGTCTGAAATAATATTATTCACTATGATCACAAAAATGTGATCAGTAAAAGTCTTTTGCCTGTATATATGATAAAGTAAGCATATTGTTATTATAATCTTTTCCTGTGAAATTTTATATAATCTATGGATATATTTGTTCCCTTAGGTGGGGGGGGGAGAGACAATTGTCACGGTAAGAAAATTGTATATGAGATGGTACAACTCTTTTGCTATTATAGTGTTTCCTTTAAAGGGGGCATCTTGATGCACTATTACTGTTTTTTTGAAGCGTCTTCCCCCTCCAAATGATATTGACCTTCGATGATTTTTGACAAACTTTGTGTTGCTGAAGGGAAACTTCCCGAAATAGATGTAGATTACAAGCCCAAAGGAAAGTTTTAAAAACCGCATAATTTTGCTAAATTCTGACATGTAAGGTTTTTAAAGATTTGGAAAAATGTGTCTTGTATTTGCAAAAATTATTTTTATGAATTAAAATCTTACTCAGATCATCGGATCTGTGTTCTCAAATTCGAGAGTAAAAAAAGAAAAAAAAGGAGACCTAAGCCAGAATCAAACTGTTTTTTTTTTGTTTAATTGCAGAAACTCCCTTCGAAAGTTTTGAAAAGTGTAACCGTCTTGGCTGTACGTTGGGCGAGTCTTCTATCCACAGAAATAGGGAACTATTAGCTTAAAATGTACGTTTTGATGTTTCAGATCTCCCTGGAAAAATTTCTTCCTCCCTCACATTTTCGCTGTTAACTGCGTACCTTATCTTCAATCAAACCCCCTTATATGAAAGTCACTAATAATATTATTGTACAGTACTTTATACTAGCATTTTTTAGTTTGATAAAATAAGGTAGACGGAAAAAAATATCCGCTGGAATCCTGAGATATAGGCTAAACTTGATTTTGACTTGACAGTCTTTTACTTTATTTTGTATTTTGTATAAATGGTATTTGTAGTTTTACAAAGTCTTTTACTTTGTTTTTAGTTTTGTATGAATGGTATTTGCATTTTTACAGTCTTTTACTTTGTTGAAACAATATAGGTTGAGGCACGTGCGCGTGCACAGGGAAGTGGGCACAGGAAAAACCTTTGTCAGGATCCTGTCTTTCAATTTGCCTATTTTTGCCCATCATGGATGCCAGATATAACTCTAGTCCTACGCCTAATTCAACTGCTAGTTTTTATCTATCTATTGATGCTTCACTTTACATTGAAGAAGATTGATTGGCTTGGTAATGTTTGATTACAAAATGTTTCATAGTTCATTTATTTTGAGATGGTCCCCCAGTATTATCATACATAAAATCGTCCCTATTCTAATAAATTACAATCCCTCGCCCTAGTTTTGGGTTAGCATAGGCAGGTTGGTTTGAAATGTTTTGATAAAATTTGTTAGTTTGAAAGTTATTGTATTATACAATTGAATAACTAGTCTGAAAATCAAAATTTTGTAGACTATTTTTAAATTTGAAAGTAATTAATTGCTAGCTTTTCCTTATTCTCATCATTTCGTCACACCTAAAACGAAAGAGTGGATCTTTCGCTTTTTGACAAAGAATTAAAGAATGCGATATTCCTTTAGTAGACCATTATGTACTGGTCTCACTTTCTGTGGCACATTTGCGTCGTCGACAACCCCCCTCCGCTGACCTAACAAAGGAAAAACGAAAACATGAACTATAAGAACACTTACATACCCACAATTCGACCTACGCAGGGGAGGAGGGCGCAAGGCGTCGTCCCCTCGGAAATCCTGAATTTTCCAAATCTCTGGACACTGTTCAAATTATAAAACTTTTTATCATCCCCCCCCTCCGCAAAAAAATGCCGCCTACGTGCCTGGCTGCTTAATTACGTCGAAAGTTCACAATGCTTTCGCGATAATTCCGATATATTCCACTAGCTGGTCCATTTTCGAAAAAACAAAAAAACTATATCTTCTCGAAAAATAAAGATTACACAGTGGCACTTGAAGAAACTTTTTGGAAATATGAAAGAAAAAAAGTATGGGTAACCTGAACTGGTCACATGTGGCCAGTGTGTCACATGTGGGTCGCATGTGGCCAGTGTGTCACATGTGGCCAATTCCGTCTAAAATTCTTTTTAACTTGGAGAAAAAAGAATCGGGTTCTTTGTAGTTCTAATTTCCTGAAATCCTTGACAGTTAAATTTGTAGTTTTTTTTCGTTGAAGACAGACTTGATTAGACGTAACCAAAGAAAAAAGCTTGAATGAAAATGCATAGTTGCCAGGCATATAGGTGGACGGTAGTGTTGTCAGTGGGGTGGCAAGGAGGTGTTTACCTTCCCCCAACATTGTTTAGCTCTTCTAGATTTCGAGAAATGCCTTTATTTGTATTTCATATTCACCACTGGTGAGAGGGGTCCTTCTGGTATGCGCTATTCTCCCAGGAAAACTCTCCAAGGAGATTTTTAGGATTTCCCATGTTTGAGGCACTTTTCTCGAAGCTATGTTCCCCAACAGATCTTGCGTACGTGTATGTCTAGGACTACCGATTGTCATTGGTAGTCAACGCCAGGAAAAGAAAGACAGCATCTCTATGCTATATATGTTCCCTACTGTGAATTCCCTGATTCACGATCCTGCTTCGGAAATCTCCGACAATATCTTTTGCCATGTGAGTCAAAATCACATGTTGTTTCTTATTTTTGCCTGCGCATGCTTGGTATACAAAAATGTCATTTTTTTTCTCAGTTTGCTTGCATCCCCTGGATGAAAGTTTTTCTTTGGTTAATTTATTGCATTTGTTGTTTTATTTCCGAGAAAACTTTTGCCGCTTGAACTAATGCCGGCATTTTCTCGTATTAAAAAAATAGCTGTTTCAAAATAGTACATTTGTTCTAAACATTCGAAATAGGCACTTGTGTGGAATGCATTTCGGGGATGATGTCGTTTTTCTTTTTTTTTTTTGGGGGGGGGTGGGTCGTTTCCGCATAACACGCAACATCAAACGGATTGTATTGAAATTTTAGGAACTCATCGAAATAAATACAAAAAACTATCTTTCTGGGCTGTTGAACGTCTGTTCGTATATACCACGACGATGTAAGTATTTTCCAACATTGAATTACGTCGCTATATGTTAATTAATGGTAGAAGAAGCGAGGCCTCAGATAGTTTCGTTTCTGATTTTCTTCCCTATAACAATTGCTAATTATCGTATGGTTATCATAGCCTATATATTTTAACGTTTACTGAATTAATCATCTATTGCAGCTCCCACAGATCATTTACTTTATGGAAATCGATCACAAACTCTGTTAAGAATCGGGAAGCCTCACGAAGCTCTTCAAGATGCAACCACTGCCATCGGGTGCAAACCTCAGTGGTACAAGGTAAATCTCAGTAATAAAAAAAAAAATACTTGCAATATTTTATTTTAAATATTGAGGCTACCAAAAATGTTTATCAGCAATTTGTAATCTGTTCTCGGTCTGATCTGATCTGTTCTCTGTCTGATCAGATCTGTTCTTGGTCTGATATGATCTGTTTTCGGTATGATCTAATAGTGTATGTGGTGAAATGAAAATAATGCACGGTGAGATGAAAAAAACAAAAAAAACAAACAACAACTATGTTTGGGTTTCTTAGGAGGTGGACAAGGCAGAAAGTTTTGAGATGCTTACAAGGACGAAGAGTGTTTACTGGTATGTAAGCATTCACGTTCATATTGCGGTGTGTTCTTATTGGGGTGCGTTCTTATTGGGGTGCGTTTAACTATTGGTGTGTCTTATGGGTACTTTTGTCTTAATTCATGATTTTGAAGAATCTCAGACCCTAGAGCCTTTCAGTTCTAAAATTTGGTATCAAAGTTTTGCGGTCACTAGACATTCAAATATAGGAATGATGTATGAAGGAATCATGTCGATCCTCAACAAAATGTTTTAAATAGTCAGGAATTACTTGTTCGAGATTCAGCGTTTTCTTGAATCGTGATTTTGAAAAAGGACCTAGAAAAAAAAAAAAAAAAAACAATCGTAAAAAACCTTGAATTACCAAATGAATCAGAGTAAAAATATTTTTCTCCTAGGCCCATCATAGATCCATTCGTTTCTGAAAACTGCGATTTTCAAATAGGCTACCTTTCTTTTGGTCGTTTCGTAGCTATGAAGTTTTTATAGCAGTAGGCTAGCACCTTTCGTCTTGGAACGTTGGAAAGTGTAAATAAATAATTAAGACTGTAAAAAAATATTTAACTCAATAATTAAGTTAAATTTGACAAAGCTTTTCGACCGTCGGAAGGCAAAAACTAATTGTTTTTAGGAAAACCAAATTTGATGCCCGCTAGTACCAGAAGATGCATAATTTTTTATTAAAAATCGAATTCCGGTTTTTTCTAATTTTTAAGCCAATTCAAACAATCATATTTTGTTTTCACTGTGCTGTTAGAAGTGTTGTTAGAAACCTGTTTCTAATTTTTAATGTTTTTTCTAATTTTTAAGCCAATTCAAACAATCAGATTTCGTTTTCACTGTGCTGTTAGAAATCTGTTTCTAATTTTTAATGTTTTATCTAATTTTTAAGCCAATTCAAACAATCAAATTTCATTTTCACTGTGCTGTTAGAAGTGCTGTTAGAAATCTGTTTCTAATTTTTAATTATTTTTTCTAATTTTCAAGCCAATTCAAATAATCCGATTTCGTTTTCACAGTGCTGTTAGAAGTGCTGTTTCTAATTTTTAATCTTTCTTCTAATTTTTTAAGCCAATTCAAACAATCAGATTTTGTTTTCACTTTGCTGTAAGAAATCTGTTTCTAAATAGGCAAAATTACATGCCTGAGAATGAACTTTTTCCTCTGTTGCAGTTTCGTAAAAGAATCTAGAAAAAGACGAAAATATTAGGCAAACACACAAAAATCTAAATGTTGAAGATCATTTACCTGATACTAAACTTTTCCCTCTGTTTAGGCTAAAAAAAAAAAACCAACAAAATTCTTTTTGAAAAAAAAATAAAAAAAATAAAATCGTCCTCCATATCTTAAGACGTTTTATTATCAATATCTTTACTACAAGTTTTCTTCATCCCAATTTTTTTTTTTTTTTTGTGAACTCGCGGAAAAAGAATCGTTATTAAAACCATTTACTGTTAGCAATGCTGAAATGTTTTAAATGGGCCTGAATTTAAAAAAAAAGGATACCTACCCTAATCTAAAAAAAAAGTTTTTTCAACTGAAAGTAAGGAGCAATATCAAAACTTAAAACCAACAGGAATTATTACGTATATGAAGGGGGCTGCCACCTCCTCAACACCTTGCTCTTTGCGCTGAAGTTTTTTAGTACTTTTAAAAAAACTTTTTGTTCTAATGAAATGACCGTTAAGTTTTAGGAGGCATCTTTAAGGAATTGGGACAAAATTCAAACTTTCAATTAATGCATTTCCAATTAATGCATAATTTCAGATTGTCCATCCTTTCCTGTGGTTAGACTCAGTTTCGTACTTGTCTCAGGCTCGTAGCCTTTAATTGGTAAAATTAAACTTAATGAAATTTACATAATTGAAATCAGCATAATAATCCGATTTTTTTTTATGTATCTATGGGTATCAAAATTCCGTTTTTTTAGAGTTTCAGTTACTATTGAGCCAGGTCGCTCTTTACTTACAATTCGTTACCACGAACTGTTTGAATAATATTAAAACAGAATTTCAAAATGAGTATATAAATGCAATGTAAAACTGTAAAACGCAAAATTGCAGAGTAAATTCTGAAATCGAAACGTTTGTAAGCTTTATTTTATTCTAAAAGTTTTTTTTTTAATTTGACGTGAAAAATCTGTTGACTATTCTGTGATAGCTCGCTTAAAAACCAGTTTTGTTAAACTTAATAGAGATAATCTGTTAGAACGGGATAATCATGCCTTAAAATACAGCATGCCTACCTTACCCAGATTTTAGACTTCCTGATTCCTAAAACTGCGCGATAAGCGTTTTCAATTAATGCATAATTTCAGATTGTCCATCCTTTCCTATGGTAGACACCATTTAGTATTTTCTGGACTTACACGGGTGAGTGCTAACACACGTCACATAAACCGACTTGTGCCACTCAAGATCAGGTCAAGTCACATCTAGGAATTATTTTGTGCCTTTTATAGACAGTGTTCTTAACTAATTATGACCAGTGCGTGTTTTTTTTTATTTTACTTGTAAAAAGCAAAGGCATTTAGTTTGGCTTCGGCCATGAACCGGTTTCACAGCTGCCAAGACAAATGACGGGTGATAGAATGCACTGGACGTGTAAAATGTGGGTTATTTGTGCATATGGGGGTGGGTGGGGGTAACGTTACACTAGGTTAGGTTACTTTACCCCCCCCCCTCCCATTATATGCAAATATATAGCCCAAGTTATATTATTATATACACTAAAGTATTATATTTTCATCATGTTTTGGTATATTTTATTGTGATTAACCTAACTTCATTTCTCGAGTGTGTTCTGAATTGTACGGGAGTACCGTATTATTTATTATTTGTATCCTGACTGCAAACCTATCTATTTGTTGCTTAAAAAAAGAAAAAAAATAATTATAATAATGTAAAATGCTTAAAATGAGACTTTGAGTATTCCAGCATTTTTAGCACCCTTCTGTTTCTTTCAAGATGTTCATCATTGGGTTGTTTAGGTTTAGACACGTAATTATGTGAGCCTTGAGGCAAGTTAATTAATTAATGTAGTTCCCGTTTTTGTTTTCCTTTTACTAAAGACAATCCTCTCTGTTTACATTAGATCTAATCAATTTTTGTTTATATTTAGTGCCCCAAGAAAGTGGAACAAATGAATAAGTAAAACAATCAAACATAAACTAACAGCCACGGACAGAGTTTCATCCACTCTATATAAATGTTGTAACAGTAAGATCACGGCTCAGGGATTTTTGCTACTGCATTCTCGGCGCGTACAAACATCTCCCATTTAATCTGCCATCAGCGGTCCAGTGTATATTACCCTGGAACACGTATGTTCGCAGAAACTTTCTCAAAATGCCTTTGAAACCAACTAGTCCAGTAAATCTACGAAACTCTTGGACAAAATTGCAATATAAGAGATTTTTACACCGTCTTGTAGAGAAAAAAATTATGTACAATATATCAAAAGTCCCCATAAATCCCCTGGACGGAACATAGTAAAAAACAAGGGAAAAAAGGGAGAAAACTGTAAAAATTCAGAGGCAGATTTATTGTGCGCTCGAACTTCACGTCTGCTCTTTTTCTGTGCGGAGAAATCGAAAAAAGAAAGCTATGTTGTTTTATCGCTGGACTTGGTTCGATTTCTCCGTTTAGCGGGGGAAGGGGATGGGGAAAACATTATCCACGAGAGTTGTGCGATATGGCGGGTCAAGATGTTGCCTCCAAGGTTTTTTGGCTCGATGATTTAAAAAAAAAATAGTATCAGATTCGTAGCTTGCTTTTCTGCAGAGTTTTCACCGTAGGGCAGACAATCCATTGGGCGTTCGGAGTACGCGGGCAGATTTACTTCGACTATATTACAGAAACATAAGACAAAACTAAATGTAAAAAATGAAACAAATCAGGTAACTTCGGTAATCACAGGGAAAGATAATTAAGGTTCTGATCGAATTAAACAGGACAAAATCAAAGATGAGTACTAAATATTATCATCTTTGTCCTTATCAACAAAAACATCAGTATTGGAAAACGCAATCCCCTGACTGCCTTTGCAATCAAGTGTGCAAAGTCACCCATTTTTTCGGCTGCTACAGCGTTAACTGGAACAGTTAGAATGCGTATAGCTGCAACAAATCTTATTTAGCAGATGAGACGGAGCAGGTCTGATGTCTGTCATGATCGGAGTGATGCATCCGTCAAGTAATCTCCAACTCCAGTCTTTGGGGACGAATTATGACCCGGTATTACGCCAGTCCATTAACTGATACAAGACTATATTAATAAAGTTTCACAGCCGATGGAGTTAGTGGAAGTCTCTCTGGGTCCATACAAGCTAATATCTTCGAGCTCTTCAATTTTCCAAAAAATCCCTGCATCTAGCTTTGGTGAGGCACTCTCCTTTCATAGCCTTGTAGAACCACAGCAAAAGATTTTAACCATCTTGCTGGACTTATTCCTTCATAGAGCGCGGATTAAGGAATGCTTCACAGTTATTCCTAAATTCTCCATGGCTTTTCAGGAATTGCGGGACAGCCTGCTTTCCTGTTCCAAACAAACGGGACGTCGTGTCGCAACCAAGAAGAGAATGACCAACAAGAATATAATGACACACCTGTCCTAGCGACATTTTGGTAAAGTTGATGTGCCTGTACTTCGTTGACAGCGCTCTTTACTTGGTACTGGTTTCGAAGTAAAAGATCCCTGGTTTCCGGAGGCAGGTGATGGAGGAGAAGGATCAATAAATCAGTGTCATTTCCGACTACTGCGGTTACTCTTTTCCTTGGCTGCATCAACACCTGTCAATGCAATAAGAACGTCCGCATCTCTCTCTGCATGAAGGACAGTGAGGCCAGTTTGGACAAGCTTCTTACCAAGAGCTCGAATAATGTTCTGCTTATTGTTGGGATTCCGCAAGAAGTCCTCCTTCCTTTGCAGCTTCATACTTAGTGTGAAATTGACGGTCCGACACTGGATACCTTTCATTCGTCTAACCTAGGTGACATCTTCGGTAGACCAACCTGAAGTGTAACCATCAAAGAGGACGGAAGCATTGGAGTATTTCTGTGTCACGAATGAAACGTAACTGTTGCAAATCTGTTCGAAAGTGTTTCCCTATATTTTTCCGGCTCTTTTGATAGGACGTTCACAGGTTCTGCCTTTGCTAATTTCCAAATAGCTTTGCTAGCTCTGCTTTATCTGGCTGTCGTGGACATCGCGGATTGACGGTCGGACACTGGATACCTTTCGTTCGTCTAACCGGGGTGACGTCTTTGGTAGACGGACCTGAAGTGTAACCATCAATGACGACGGAAGCATTTGAATACTTATGTGTCACGAATGAAACGTAACTGATGCAAATATGCTCAAATGTTTCCTGTTTTCCGTTGAATATGCTGGAGGAGCCATCCGCCTTCGAACACGAATTTTCCAGGCTCTTTCGATAGGACGTTCACTGTTTGTGTCTCTTATAGTTTTCAATCGATTTCCCTTAGGTTGGTTTCATTTGCTGTGATGGCCGGCTTAATGATTCGAAAAGGGTATTAGCGTAGCTGAAGAGATCGAATCTGAGTGTTTCTTCCTAATCCCCTCCGGCTGTAGTTGCCACTGCTACAAGACGTTGGAATAGAAGATTTGTGTCAATTTGTATGTCTTCACCATCAGCTTCGGATATGTTACCTTAATAGGCCATCGTAATTGCTTTGCTTTTACGTTTTGAAGATGTAGCGATCGGTATCGGCGTCATCCATTGACTTCAGAATTTCTTTTCCTATCGCCTTTGCTGCATCCGCGTTGACATCCCTTGCTGCTGTCATACCATTCGATATATTGCGCAATTGACTGCAGTTTTCGTATGGACAGGACTGCGCAAAAAAGCTACTAAAGCCTTCACATCCTTTCTATCTCTTTCTATCCGAGCTGGTCTTGCGGAAAGGTGCTGATCAGATGACACGTACTCAACGCCGGTGAGTGACTGCATAAGCTCATTAATTTCAGGTCGCGCTGTCATTGACATTGTCCAGATCAACCTTTGCGTCTCATTCATCCTATTTCCTCTCGTGAGTCCCGCGCTTGTTTTCAGTGACTTCATCAGTACTTGCTCAATTACTAGGTCGGGCGAGAGCCCAGCCCAAAATCTATCGCTTCTTCGAATGACAAACATCCCATCCGCGATGTCTTTATACTGTTTCTGGTTACTTTCTTTCAGCTCTTCTATTTGATGAAGAAATATTCTCACCGACTTCGTATACAGATTGTGGCCTGCAGCTGCAAAGTAAGGGAGCATCTCAGAGAGTGCTTGAAGATATTGCACACAGTTTCCGGTTCGTTCGGCCCTGATGGTCTTCTTAAGCACTCCGAACATTTCTGAATACTGAAGCCATATTTTTGCAGTCCTGTTTTTCTGCAGCGTGTCTTGAAACTCCATCATTCACATTTGGAATCGACGCGCTACGTCTGCGTTGGATGCGTCTTCGAGGGTTACTTCCTCATTCAGTAGAGCCATACATATTGCCGAAGCTTCTGCAAAGTCTTGATGACTCGCACATATGTCATCTGTGCAGTCAAAACCATGCTATTTGCAAATGAGAGTGATCCGCAGTGCTGAATCTATAAGCTCATGCGCTCTCATGGCTCTTGAAGCAGCCTTACCGCTAAGGATATGCTTAATAGTGTTACCGGCATATAGGCATTCGAGCACTTCTTTTATTCCTGTTTCCGTCATCAAGTGGCCGATCGTTCCAAAAAAGCTTATACGGCAATGGAGACCACCGATCATTGGAACTGCTGCCTTGGACTATCAGCAGGCCCAGCATTGATGATGTTCACCGTTATTATGTACAAAGGTTGGCCGAAAGTTACGACTGGCACCATTCCGTGCTGGCGTGCTTTATCGGAGATAAAACGTAAGGTCGTGTATACACAAGAAAGATCGGAGGGATTATAGTCAATCATAGGCAGGAAAACAATCGAAGAAGCGCCTTTTTGTGAACCATGATGAATTGCTTGCATAAATTCACTCCATCCGACCTGTTTCGTGTCATGTATCCAGCTTGCCTGCCATAGTAGTTCATTGCCAACGATCTTGTCGTCGAGGGATATGGTCGGGATGGGGTTGTACACAAGACTGCTCTCCTGTTGGCTTCTGTTGTAGAAGAAGAAAGGGACTTGTCCAACCTGCTGGAGTACTTCAAGGTTCACAACTGCTATTGGGATTATAATTGGAAATTTGGGTAGCCTTGGTATGGCAGCAGCTAGCATGCCCATCCCATGGATAGTACATTCGCTGTCGATAGGGCAAATGTTGCTGCCGACATTGCCACCAATGAACTGGATGAAAGTTCCAGGAGTCATCCCCGGAAACTCTGTACCTTGAGTTACTGCGACAAAACGCTCAAATCAAAGCACTTCAGAGTAAGAAGTGGAAAAACCTACCCTAGTCAGCTGGTCGATGAGAAAACGTGAGCCAGATTGCTGGTGTTGCTGGACTCTAAGCTATGCTTGTAAACGAGCGAGCAAAGATTGGGGACGGCAAGCCTTCATTATTCCTTGATCGATTTAACCTACCAGTAGGTCCTTGTCTGATCCCGCGATTAGCAGAGAAAGAAGGAGCCTCAGAGAAGCTGGTAAGAAATTCTCAACTTTTTCCTTTTCTTCTATACTGCTCAGGCTCGGGTATTCAGAGTCTGTGCACTGCACTAACTTAATGTCATTCTTATTTATTTTGGCCACTGTCTCTATCATGAAGTTCAGCTGGTCTTCTTCCTTCGACTGTCGAGTTATGTAAAAATCCCGAAGGATCTCATGTGCTGTTCTTCGGAAAGTCACAACACCAATCTGTCGGCCTATGTCAGTTATAAGGTGACTGGTCTGGTCCAAGGAAAAGCCTCATCTTTTCTGATATATCTTTCACTGTAAACTGTTCATCTTCGAGTTCTTCGAAATAATTAACAGCTTTAATGAATACATATCGATTCGTACTCTCCTGTGGCCTTCCAGCAGTGTTCACCGGATCAGTTGCACTAGAGTACCACTTTGGAATCTCTTAGAGTTTTGAAGTAAGAGTAGCATGTCTTATGATACACTACATGAGCTGCATGCAAATCCGAGCTAATAGAATCCAGCCTGCCACGAAAAGTGTTAGCCCAATCGTCATTTTTTCTAGAATCGCAACACTGAAGAATCGATTGTTTCACTTCAATTGTGGTCACTTTTTGGCACTCGTCATTTTTCGCTTTTTTCTTCTCAGACGGAAGGACTAGCTTCGTATTGCAAAACATACAGTTTGACTTCATATCGTAGCCTATAAGTCTTGACTAGATCTAGTGGATCTGTTTAGAGAAACTTCAATATCACTGGAATCGTCATTCTTTCTTTTTACGGGACAAGTTATGGATGTCGGACGGCAGTAGTCTTTTCTGCACTGGCTGTGTACTATTTCACCGTCTTCAACTGTTATCTTTTCACCTCGTTGCATACTGGCCTCATTGATCCGAAGAGCTCCTTTGTTTGTGATTATGACACTTTCACCACCATTACGGATGGTGCGGCTATAGATCTTGCAACGTTCATCTTATTCCTCCATGAATAGGGTATCATATGAAAACTTCAAACAAAAATTTATTAGGCAAGAAAGAGGAGCTATTTGGACAAGCCACAATGTAGTCACACTTGTGGCTAAACCCAAACCCAAGCTCCGTTTCGGATATGAAAACAACCCACAAAGCGAATTTGTCCGTAAGATTTGTGAGCTCGACACCTCTAATCAGCCTCAAGCCAGGAGGCACAGTTAAGAATTTTGACCAATTAAGTGGCATTCAGACATAGGACGTAAAGGGAGGAAGCAAAGTACCTTAAGTTGTATGTAAGATTTACCGCTTGTTCACACGTAAAAATAGAATTTAGGAACTATACAGCCAGCGTCTTAGATATGACGCGTCGCACTTTCCAAGTAACACAAATTATTTCCTTCTGTTTTTGCTCTGCCTCACGACATAAAATATTTGAAAATAGCCTGAGCTATAAGGAAAGCTCCAAATTTTCACTAAAGTTTTAATTCACTTTACGACCTTAACGACCACTTTAGATCAGTGTGGGAATGTACTTTAAACCTTACGACTGGTCGTAAAGTGGACTTAAAGTACTTTGTGACCTCCGTGTGAGGGCTGCTTTAGAGAAAGCCATGTATTTTTTCTCAAAAACGGCTCCTTATATTTTTTTCATAAAATTGGCATTCTGGGATTTTCAAGCCTAATATAACAATCTACATAGGTTACGACTTGTTAAAATTTGTTAAGAACCTTGATTTCGGGAAAAAAATCCTGTGATTGCTGTAAAATTTGTGAACATTTTCAAGAGCATATTTATGTCATATTTGCCTAAGTAGTGGTTGTGTCATTTTTAGTGTTTATGATGCAGGCAAAATTACATAAGAAACATAGCTAAGTGCAAAGTACTAAGTTTAATGATTCTTTTTGCACAAGTTTTTTTTCAGCAGTTGACTAGAGAAAAAACGTAAATTAACAATTGCTTAAAATTAACAAACTTTACCATCAGAGACAAGATCAAGAAGCCAATTTGAAATAATGATAAACCAGAATGAAGAGCAAGGAAATTTGTAGTTAGAATACTTGCAAAAACAAAATTGCAACAAGTCAAAAAAAAAAGGAAAGAACAAAGAAATATGAGGCTAAAAGACAAGCAGTAGCGAAAATTATATCAAACAATAACAGTTACGACTAGTCAAAAACGAAATTGAAGAACATCTAAATATGTGGTTAAAAGATAAGCAGGTGTGAGGGCTGCTATAGAGAAAGCCTTGAGGGGATGGGCTAGCTCAAATTTCAAAACTAGGTCACTAGTCTGACGTTGTATTCGTATCCAAGACATTGGGTTTAGCCACGAGTATGACTATAATGTGGCTCGAGCGTTAGTCCATTAGCCATATCATGATAAAATGCAAATCATTGTCTTAATGACGAAGAATCTTAGTACTATCTACCAAAAGCATTATTTTGTTTCACCTCACGCCGCTTGATGTCCCCACAAAATTAGATAAAGGAAAAACCCCTCGCTGGCTTTGTCTGTGTGTTTGGAACTCTCTTCCCACAAGCCTTCTCTTTTCTTGCTTTGAACCTTCCCTTTCTTCCGGAAGTTCTCATTGATAATTATAAAAACAAAATTGTCTTACCTTTATAATCAGTAAAATGTGTCCAATGCTTATGTTAAAGCTTTCACTAGGTGGCAGCATGTGTATGTACTTAGACTTATGGCGCATTCACACATAGCGGAAATCCGAGTGGATTGTATAAAACGGTCGGAAAAGCGGCTCGGTTTTCAAAAACCACTCGGATGTCCACTACGTGTAAATGCACCTTTAGTGAATCTCCAGCAAACAGGAAAAAGGGAAGCGCTATGGAATAGGATATTGAAGTCTCGTATAAATAGTGCTAGAGTGTTTTAAAACCGTGTTGATAGACCTTTGTATCCTCTCCAAATTCTGTACAGCGTCTGACTATCTTTTCCCTTTAGTGGATATCTTGATTTCCCCCTCTTTTTCCCTTGTAACTTGAAAACGGGGGGAAGGCTAATGGCAGAGCAATCAAAGTAACTTATTAATTATTCTCGCACTGGGAGACCCCAGAAAACAAGTCTTGCAGACTACTGTACAGGATCTTTATTTCCCCCCTGTAAGTGGGTTAACGACTTATTACACAGCAATAAAAAAAACGAATATTAAATCTTTATGGACCCAAGAGCATCAGGAATGCCAGTGTCAGTATCAAAAACTATCAGCCATAGATTTTCAAGTTTTCCCCTGGATTTTTCCCTTTCCCCCCGTTTTTCACCCTGTTCCGCTAAGGGGATTCTTGGGGACTTTTAGTATGGTGTACAGAATTTTTTTTCTCTACAAAATGTTATAAAAATCATTTATATTGTAATTTTGTCCCAGATCGTCAATATTTTCCGTAGATTTTCTGGACTAAACTCGAGACTTCGAAACCTACTTGCAATTCCTAAAAACATCGAATAATAACATTGCCTTACTAATTACCGTTTTTTATATATGTATTGGAATAAATTAATTTAAAATTAGATTCTTCAATATTTAGTGCTACAAAGGTGAAGCCAAGTTCTGCGTTCAAGAGAAATCTGACTTGTCTCCCCGCGAAAAAATCGAATGTCGCTCATGTTTATACTTAAATGTTCTTGGGAGCACTTGCATCTTGGTCCGGCTTTGTATAATGGTTGAGATAGGGAATGATCATACTTTATTGTATTTATATTCAGTGGTTTAATCTAACCTGGCATGAAATCTTGTTCGGTCAAACTTTATGAACCGAATTGCAACTTTACTTAAGTATTGCGCATTAAGTATTAATGATGTGTCCCCTTTATCAAACTAACTTTCCGCTTACGTGCCTGCTAGCTAATAACGAAAGTGTGAGAGCTCGTGACCTTGGTCTTTTCGAGCTTTATTGAATTGGATGGGGCTCAGATTTCTGAAAGAAAATACCAAAGGAAAGTAATTTTCAATGAAAATACCTCTCAATCCAGGGGACAATTCTCCTCCCGATTGATGTGCTTTAATGAAGGTTTAACGGCGAAAGAGAGAGAGAGAGAGAGAAGAAAACATCCTTGCTACAAACCTAATATCTCGTGATACTAGCCACGTCCGCCTATTCCCTTTTGTTCAATATGGAAACAGGACATCCACAGTCCTTACATAACTAAAGGACTAACAAGTAACTGATAAAATGGCACGAAATTGTAAAACCTAACATGTATCTTAATTTTGAGAGTTAATAAGGGTTTTATTTGAATATTATTAATAGGCTTCAAAAACCGGTATGGTTTCATGATTATTTTTAACGGATTAAAAAGAATCACGTTTTTCGTTAACTGATAGTATGTGACTGCACTAATTTGTAATTTTTAAATCATTTCTTTCTTTTTCAAATGATAACTCTGATAGCGCAAGTCCCGCGCAACGTACGAGTCACCAGATTATAATGATTTAATAAATAAGCTAATATTGTGACGGATTGGAGGGAAGAGCCAGGGATGGAGGTTGTAGAAGAGGCAGTAGACAAGAGTGCTGCCAGAAATTTCTCCAGGGGATAAGTTTTATCAGTTTCTTTTTTACCAGGGTTTAAAAGGGACTAGTTTTTATTTTTCCTGTCTAATAAATTCACGAATGTCTTCTCGATTTTCAGGGGGCATCCCCCTGGCGCCTCCATAGTGGCACCAATGGCGGTAGATCTTACCTCATTTAGGCTGAAAATAAACACATTAAAAAATTAAGGGTTGGAAGTGAAATTGCCCTAGTGTCTCGTACCCCCTCCTGAAAAAGCAGGGAGCCTAACATAGCATCAAGGCCGTATCCAGGGGGGTAGGGAGTTTGAACCACTACCACCCCCCTGGAATGTTTGTTCGACTCGTAAAACGTTGCAAAAATTAATATAAACAAATTTTGGAGCGCTTTTGAATTTTTTTTTGTACCCCTTCCCCCCGAAGAATATTTTGTACCCCCCTCCCCCCGTAAAAAAAAATCCTGGACATGGCCCTGCATATCATGTCTGAAGTTAGCCATTAAGATAACAATGGGAGATTCCATAGTGGATCGTTGAAGACCATCCCCACCCTCCTCCTAGAGAACTAAGCATATGTTATAAGCCAATTTCCCTGTTCTTCTGTAATTTTAATGTTGTTCAGTCTATGATTGCTATTCTTTTAGGGTCACTATAGAAAAGGGTACGCCCTTTTAAATTTGAAATGTTATGAAGATGCCCTCGTCTGTTTCCTGTATTGTGCAGCCTTGAGTGGCAATGGTGACTCTGCTTTAGAAGAAGAAATCGCTAAGGTAATATATGGAATATTTGCCTTCTGAGGTTGACAAGCTGTGTCCCTTTCTCTATGCCCTTATATATATATATATATATATATATATATATATATATATATATATATATATATATATATATATATATATATATATATATATATATATATATATATATATATATATATATATATATATATATATATATATATATATATATATATATATATATATATATATATATATATATATATAATCTACATTAGCACTAGTTTGCTATTGACGCACAATATTGCTTCACAATAGCACAGTTTTTACTAAACTTTTCAATTTTGGCATTTTAAACTGTTTATGTGGGCCTTTCTGTGTAATCAAAAACGAGTTTAATTTCCGGGTGGGCTCATCTTTCCTCACATGCAGCGCCCTATTGGGTTTTAAATGGCCATTTCAATTGCAAAATAGATTTTGACTTTAGCAACTTTTTAAACAATTTGGTTTCCCTTTCGAGGATTAAAGAAAATGGTAGAATACCTTGCAAAGTAGCGACTGAACAATTATTGCTTCTAATTGTTGTCCCGAGGAATGGAACATCCTACATCAAAAATACATTATTGGCAGTTGTGTTTATTAAAAAAAAGTCCACTGAAATTATATACTATTCATTTGCCATTTTTTTTATTATTTTGGGGTGTTAATATTTGTTATTCACAAATTTGTCCATGAAAGTACCAAGCTACGAGTCACTCAAGTGCTTGGCATCTGTATATATCCAAGGGGGGGGGGAGGGGTGTTCAAGAGACCTGAAATCACCCCCCCCCCTCCCAGATCTCAAAATTGTTTCCATATGCCCTTTATAATTAAAATTTGCCTGCTATTTACCGGTTTTGCGAATATACTCTCCCCATAAAAAAATATGTAAATTTTCGGCAGTTCATATTATTGACTTACGAATAAAGTAAACATACCATTCGATGCCTTTTTCGTGCTCTTTCCAAATATAACAATCTTTTTGTCAGAAATGAATTTTACCCTTACCCCTATATATACCAATTCAGGGTATATATTTGCACATTAGGGGGGGTGGGGTAAATTTTATTTCTGATGCAAATGAAAGTTAATTTTAAATTTTACCCCCCCCCCCCTGATGTGCAAATATATACCCTGAACTGGTATATATAGGGTTGGGAGTAAAATTTATTTCGACAAAAATTATTATAATATTCGTAAAGTACATGAAAAAAGGCATCGAATAGTATGTTCACTTTATTCATAAGTCAATAGTATGAACTGCCGAAAATTTACCAAAAAATGTGTTCTAATTGACTGGTCTAAGTTTAATATGTAAAATAAAACACATGCGAAAACGGTAGGGTTGGTTGGTTTGGAGTTTGAATGTGAACATAGTTCAAATTTTGCGAATTATACGAACAGTTTAAGAAAAAATAGGAGAATAAAAAGAAACAGTATAAACATGGGTAAAGCTTTTCATAAAAAAAAAAACAACAGCAAAAACAAACATACAAATATAGCCCGATTATTTCGATTCTGCGTCCAGAAATCTTTTTCGAAGGGAAACAAATATAAAAAAGAAATATCGACAAGAGAAGAAAAATCATGTTTTAGAACAGTGGATATTAGCGGTTGGCACTGTTTCTGTTTTTGGCCAAAACAGAAACGGTAAAAGCCGGCATTGAAAAAACGGAACAGAAACTAAAACGTTGAAAAAAAAGGGAAATCCTTTTCTGTTTTTCCGTTTTTTTACAGAAAAACACAAACTACCTATTTTTACTTAAAAAACGGCCGTTTTAACAGATATTTCTGTTTTTTTCAGTTTCTTTAGATTTACGAGAGTAAAGTGAATATTTATTAATATAGATTAATAAAAAATACCAAATATACAAAAAGACCAAATATATGAAAAGACCACATAAATTAAAAATTATCACCTAAAACATTCGGAGTTCAAGTGACTTTGCAGTCATTCGTGAGCACTGCTTTCGCGTAAAGTACCCAGCAATACTAAAAGCACTCTCACTGGGTACTGAAGTTGCAGGGACTGATAGATGCATACATGCAATTTCACTTAACTCCGGGTAAGCGTAAAAGTTTTGAGACCAAAATTCTAGTGGATTAGAATTATTTTGTCCTGATCTTCGTCTCTCGCTCAAAAACACAGGAACTCTCTCCTCATATGCCCTGAGAATATTTGCTGCCACGCGGTCAATGCTCATACTGTTGATATTTTGCCTCGTAGAGTTCATCCGTAACCCAGTCATGTCGCGAAACTTAGAAAACAAGCTATCTTCTTCATCAAGAGTCTCTGGTGACACTTTTCAGTTAGTCTCTGCCTTCGTAGGAGCGACGTCAATAGGGAAAGACGTGGAGTTCGATTGGATTGGATCGAGTTCTTCTGTGCTTCTCTGCTCGGAGATGAATTGCTGGAGAAGCGAGCAGATGGACCGACGAGCTGACTCTCTGTCTACATGTGTCATTTTTTCATAAATTGCAGGATCCAAAAAGCCAGCTCTTGTGAAGAGCATCATATCAAACTTAGGACTGACTGAAAAATATCTCCTGAGCTGAACAACTAGAAGTTTCTTCAGCCCATTGATTGACTCAGCCATAATACTAGTATCTGGAGTCTGACAAAACAACAGTAATCCCTTGATCATCAGCACGACTTTGCTTGCCGAAACATAATTGTATCCACTAGCTATCACTGCTGCCTGTTTGAACGGGCGAAGAACCTCAATGGCAGTTTCCATGATGGACCACTCATTGCTCTGAAGTTAGAGCTCTCTAATCTTAGTGTCACGTAGGTTTTGGTTGAAGAAGTGGCGCAGTGGCTCTTTTCGGGAACAATACCTTTCTATCATGGTAAGTGTGCTGTTCCATCGAACATTCATGTCTTTTGTGATGGATGGACTAAGATTATATGTCTTGCAGATAGCTTCAAAAACATCGTGGGATTTAGAAGATACTTTTAGGATTCTAACCAGCTTTCGTATTTTTACCAGTGCTGGTCCCAGCGTCAATACTTCACTAGAGACGCCTCTTTGTCTAGGTATTGAGCTCTAACTATCGCTGTCAAGGTCTGGATCATTTAATTCTGAGCTACTATCATCATCATTACTGCAGTCGGTATACTCAGTTTCTTCAATGTCATCATCTCCTACAATCAGGTCAGGAAAGTCATCTTGTTCAGCAGTATCAACTTTGTCATCAGATTCAGAACTGGATCCTGAATCATTTAGGTGGGGAACACTCACTAAATCTGCCTGGTTTCTGCATTCCCACAGCTTGAGGGCATTAGTCACCACATTATGCAGGTTGTGTGTAAAGCTTGAGCTTCGCATAATGGCACCGTCTCTGAGAGCCTATACTATATTAGCTCCCGAATCAGTAATTATAAAGTAGACTTTCCGTAGAATTCTGAACTTCTGGAGGCTACTACGGATTGCACGAAGAATAATGGCGCTAGTGTGAGCAACTTTTAGTCTCTTAAACTCAAGGATTCTATGCACCAAAGTGAGCTTGCCGTCAGTGCTTTTCATCACATAATGAGCTGTAATACCTAGAAAGCCAGACCCCGTTCTTGAAGACCAGCAGTCTAGGGTCAAATTCACTTTCCGGACTTTCTGGAGTTCAGCTTTGAGCTGCTTGACCTTCCTTTTCTTTGCTGTAACTAGATGTCTTGCAGCAGTACAAGCTGAGGGGCCAGTAAGACCTCCTGTAAGTTTAGAGATTAGAGCCTTTACTCCTGGTTTTTCAAATATTGAAATAGGAAGCTTGTCAATGCAAACCGTTTTGCTACACAACTTGTTCAGCTTCAGCTGCTGCTGCTTTGTTGACTTCCAAAAATTTCATATATCCCTTTTCTTTCCAGTGACTTCAAATTGAGTTGGGTTGGTTTCATATGAGCTGATCGGCATGCTGAACTGAGACAAGGCTGTAGAATGTGACTTCTTTGGAACAATACTTGGTTAAGGTTGTTCAGCAATTTTGTGTTTAACCATAAGGTGATTTTTATAAGATCTTGCAGACCCCTTTGTTGAATTCACATCTTTTTTGCAGTAATTGCAGGTCATTAGAGCAGCTGTCTTATTCCTGGTGCCAAGTTGCTCCCACAACTTGACTTTCTTTGATGGAGGGCCCTCTCCAAGTTCTGAGTCAGAACTTGATGAAATGTTTCATGCCAGATTTGATGTCATTTATGACAGCATGTACATCGGTACCTGAAAAGCTTATCATTACTATGTGCATGGAGCTGTGCTGTTCTAGTTACTCCTGGGAGTGAAAATAAGAGTATGAAAGAAGAACAATTCAAGGAAAAAAGACACTTCTCTGTTGGACAGAGCATAATTTTATTCCATAAGCAAGTATCTTTTTTCTGTATTTGTGAATACTCCTCATATGTTATATTAAGGGAAATAAAAGTATAATATTAAAAAAGCAGGAAATAGTAAAGCGTAGGCCCAGAACTCTCTGATGTAGCTAGAAGATTTTATAATGCAGATAATAGATTGACTAATTAGACCATTGGAAATAAGCTGCTCCAAATATTTACTAAAGTATATGACTATTTGTGACATTTGTACGGTAAAGAATATCGAGGCTATTCACATTTCCTTCCTGGGTGCTGCAAGTGAACATGCCTAAAATCAACATGTCATTTGGGAATTTTATACCCTCATGCTGAAGGGTAGATCATCAACACGTTCAGCCTACTCCTTTGTTTAACAGTCCCTTGATTATAAATTTCAATCAACTAATTCAATAATGTTGATGTGAGAAACCAGGGGTAAAGGTGCAGATTAGTTCCTCCTGATCAAACAACTTATTTCTTTCTGTATATTATTCACTCAATTGGGCTGTAAAGTTGCACATATACTGTCCAGTAGAAATAGGATAAAAAAAATCTCTTACTGTGGCTGGGTTCCAACCTTTTACTTTTCGTAAGCCTAGTAAGCCCTGCAGCACTAGCAGAGGCAAAATCAGCAAGATTCGTTGAGTAGCTCCTATATCTGACCATTGGGTATCAAAGATTTTCTGTAGTTCCGCTTCTGCTAGTGCTACAGGGCTTACTAGGGTAATGAAAATTAAATGGTTGGAACTCACCCTGTATATCCTGGTTCTGTTGGTAGGGCCTTTGTGCCCTACACTACAGGGGGAACTAATCTGGGTGAAGGTGCAGTTTAGCAACCCCTGATAAAAACAACTTATTAGTTACTGTATATTATTCAGTCAATTGGGCTGTAAATTTGTTCAGATAGGGTTCAGTAGAAATTGGATGTAAACAAATCACTTCTTAGCGTATATCCTGGTTCTATTTTCAGGGCCTCTGCACCCTACGCTACTGGTGTAGCTAATCTGCACCTTTACCTAACCAGGTAACCATCTACTTACCAAGACTAACCAAAGGGTGTAAATCCAAGTAGACTGCTTTAGATTAAGTTTTACTATGGCGAATGTTTTCTTCAATAGCAAATCTTTTCTTCGGAAGACGTAGACAGCGGTTTTCGATAAATGGCAAGTATAGCTAATCCAGTTCCGCTTCTGCTCATGCAGAAGCTCATTCTCTTCATTAGCAAATCTTTTCTTCGGAAGACGTAAAGACAGCCCTTTTCGATAGATGGAAAGTATTGCTAATCCAATAAATGTCGCCAGACTGCGATATGTTGATTTTCTTAATAAAAAAACGTAAAATTAATAAAAAGGGTTTTAAAAAAAACAGAAACGGAAAAAACGGCCAGAAAAAAAAACGAAACAGAAACAGGAACGGTACTAAAAAAACGGCTACCTGTTTTCTGTTTTTTTCGTTTTCCCCCAAAAAAAACAGAACAGAAAACGGTAGAAAAAAAACAGAAACAGAAACGGCGCCGACTCCTAGTGGATATCAAACTTAGTTAGACACTGTACCCCTTTTTTACCCACACAACATTATAGGTACCCCTTCTCAGTTACGGGTACTAAGTAAACTATAGCCAAAACAAAGTTAAAGGGTTGTCTTATTTTTTTGGTTGGCCGGCCGCGTACCCCCTAAAATGTTTGTGTACCCCCAAGGGGTACGCGTTCCACAGTTTTAGAGCCACCGTTTTAAAATAACATTACAAATTTGCAACAAAATAAATTAAAGGTAAAAAAACTAGCACCTGAAGAAAACTTATATAACACCAAGCTATTTTTTGAAACTTAATCTTTAAGAAGATGCACCTAGAAAAATTGTGTTTTTGTGACATAACGGTTATCTAATGAACCAATGAAAGCGTGAGAAAAATTATTGTTGACGCAGTTCCATTGGCTGGTTTCTTTCGAGTTCTGTAACACCAGATCAAAAGTATTGCTAAGCTAATCTGACGGATATTGTCAACAACAATCATAAAGAATGGTCGTGATATTGATCATTTTCTTACTACTGGCCACTGAAGTGGCTGCTTGATCAACAACTGCTTCCGTGATAAATAGTGACATCAGCACAAATGATGAAACTGACTGCAGACTTTACTAATATTATCATGTAACCTCTTTTCATTATATAACTGGTGTCTTAAGATATAAATCTTAGCCGGTTTAGAGGTCGTGGAACTTTTTTTATCTGAATTCTTTATATAGTGACGGATGGTGGAGGTTCTTCCTCAGTTTTTATCGAAATGGGGAACTTGATACTTGAATTGATTATTGCACTCTCTCAGCACTCGATTTTTTGGAGCATTTATGCTTACATGTTCGAGGTATGGGTTAAATCACTCCGAGTACCTAGGTGGTCTGGTCCTCAGAGCCAGAGATCGGTGGATTTTTCTGGTAGGGGGAGCGGGCTATTTCAGGGAGCCCCAGGCTTCTGACCAATATTAAGGGGTGAAACGATGCCTATGTGAAGGTATGTTTCAAACGTAATATAACTCAAATTTATAATCCAAATATTACTGTTACATTTGAGCGAGACGGCTTGTTTTCATTCTCACTCCGTTGCTAGTTAAAGGGTTGTGTCAACCTTTTCCCCTTCCGTCTTCTAGTTTTTTTTTTGTGAAAGGGAATTCCTGCTCTGAGGCTCTTCTAGGCTCTATTCCAGAATTGCTAACCCCGAAGGGGAATTTAGTAATTAAAACTTTAACATGCATAAAATCTGAGTTAAAACGTATTTCATCCCCCCTTCGAATAAATGGTAGGTTTCATTAGGCCACAAATTGCTTATTTTTACTCATTGTTTCGCCTACTAGGTCAATATTCTGGTGAAAACATACCGAAACTGTGGAATAAACTAGAGGTACAATTAGTAAAATCACCCCCCTCCCTCCTCTCCCGAAAACTTTGCTACAGAACTAGCCCACATGTAGATTAAGGCAGAGAGTTATTTCTGTGCGTAGGAAAACTAGTTTGATCAAACAACAAATTGAGTGAGAGCAATGTGGCTAAGGACCCGAAATTGGTAGCTAAAAGGTCAATTCAACAGAGACCCTATATGATGCAGTAGGTGTACCAACAGAATAGGTTTAATCTGCTCCGTGAGTGCCGCCAGGAAATGTCTCAGAAACTGTTTTTCCAGGAGCTTTCCAGGGGGGGGGGGCGTGCTCCCGTTGGGTTCATCGTGACCATAGCCCCCTGCCGGTGCTCATGATTTGCTCAATCGACGGTATTCTCTCTAATAGATGGGCATATTTTATTCCCTGTGCTTTTGTTGCATGTCAGACAAGTTAAGTTAACGAACATTAAAATAAAGTTTGTACTACTCCTATGTATTTCTTTCTAGTTACTAAAAGAATTATTGGCCCCGCCCAATCAAAGAAGAAAACCCAGTGAGATTGGTCAGGCTTCAGGAAGAAGCGCATCTAGCGAAGGAGAAGACTCTTACCAAAGCGATGACTCGAACTCGGAAACTGAGGTAAGCTGAATTGTGATCGGAAAGTGAGGTAAGCTGAGTTGTGAAGTCCACAAATTATGTCGAGCAAAAACGTCCGAGAGACGTTGTGTGAAAAAGAAATGCTTCTTAGAGTACTTATCTAATTAATAATAACAGAGTATAGACACAGATTTTTAATTTATTTGTTTTTTTTTATTCCTGTCTGGTTTTTCTTGATTTTTAGCCAATTTTTTATTTTATTTATTTTATTTCGTAGCTGTAAAAGCTAACCAAATATAACTTCAAGGAATGAAAGCTGTTCTGAATTCAATGTCCTCGATTAAAAACTAGCAGTATTCTGCAATATAATTTTTTTTTACTTTATTTTTATCTTGCCAAATTTTCACTTGCATGTTTTTTTTTTGTAGAAATGACATCAAGAGTCATATTTCGACTAACTAAAGCGAAAAACGGTCTCTTTAATTTGTAAACTGACAGACAGGAAGTGAAAGCTCTTGTGTCTTACCCTGGGAGCAGATGTACCAATTGGGATGAGGGGGAGGGGTTGCAATTGCCCCTATAGATTTTTCGCCCCTTCCTCGGTAAAAAAAAAACAAACACCTTTTTGTTCTTTTCTCTTTAAAGAAATCGAAAAACTGCAAATTTGCATCATAGATTTTGAAAAATACATTTTGCCCACCCCCGAGTTTTTGTAAATTGGCACCACTGCTTGAGGGTTCATGTCACTGAATGACTAAAAAAAAATCAAGACAAAATTAAAATGTATTTATTTCGTTATCTATTCTGGTTCTCGCAGACGTGTTTACGTAACTATTGGATTCTTAAAAAATCGGTTTTCCACTTCCACAAGCTTTACAAAATACCTGTAACTTTTTTGATTTGTTTCAGTTCTTTGTTTCAAACGAAGGGTGGATGAAACAAATTTTATTTTTTTCATACTTACTTTAAATGAAAGTTCAAATAGAGATAAAATCCTTTTAAAAGACAGTGTTTCTCAAACATTGATAAAATTTCTCAGAAAATACTAATTATTTCGGTCGTATATGCAGTGACCGAAACGTTTAGTATTTTTTGTGAAATGTTTTCACTGTTTGTGAAACACTGTCTATTCAAAGAATTTTATCCCTATTTGAACTTTTATTTATCGTCATGGAAAAGCAGATTGGTCTCCGAAATTATCTACGTCATACTTGCTTTCTCTTTTGTAATCTTTGTACCCAACGCGTATGCCGAAATTTTATTGTAGGGAGCTGGAGGGGCTAAAGACGGTTAGCAATATGAGAACAAAGTAAATTTTAAAAATTATGAAGTTTCCAATTTCGGTAAGCCTGAGTGTTTCCCTTGCATATAAACATGTTTGGTACTACAGCACTTCTAAATTAGGAATGTCATTTTAATAGCACTTAAAGAAGGGAGGAGTACCCCTAGGTTCACTCATGCACTCACAAATGAGCAAACTTCACTTGTTGCGAAGTTACCACCTTTAACAGTTTTAGTTACTTTATCAAACAGTTTATTACGTTGAAAAACTTACTCTTTATCAGGCAACTAGGGATTTTCCTTACATAATGAAAATAGATTATTTTCAACCGTGACAACCGTATATAAACGTAACAACCGTATATAACAACAACATAAACAACCGTACCGGCCACAGAAGAGCTGTGCGCTGATAAATACAAATTGGATGTCTTAAAAATCTGGTTTGAACATAACGTCGATTAAAATTACTGTGATGCGAATCACGAATATCGAATTCCAGCAATATTGTTCTGTGAGAAGATAGGGTAAAATGCTTCCCCATAGAATTCTTCTGCTTATCAAAACGAGAATAAATCCTTTTTTCTTTCTAGTCTCACCTAAATGTCATCCATATTTTTTCAATTAATAATACTGTGTTTTATGTTAAGCCTTTGAAGAAGTTGCGATTGTTTTCGTATTTTAAGACAAGTTTTACAGTGCTATCTTTATAATACTTAATCCTTTTATTAGATGCAAGTAACAGAGAGCGAAGAAGTCGTCCGAGGTCCCACCATTGATCACTCTTTCAATATATCACCTCATCCACGTGCAAGAAGTCTATTTGAAAGACTGAAAGGAGAGATGGCGTCCTTTCCAAGTAAGGCATAGCACATATCTCTTCCATTTTCTTGTTCTATAGGCAAACGATCGATGGTTTCAACGATCGACGAACATGTGTTGTTCTTTTAAGTCAAAATATTTGAAACTTTTTTGGGTCATTATTAGGGAATCACGTTTTTCTTGAAGAAGATGAGGGGGGGGGGGGGCTTGATGTGTTTCCCCTAGATTTTGAAAATCTCCTTTTTTTCTGTTTTTTCATTGAAAAAATTGAAAAACAACCAATCCTCTAGATTTGAATAACACACTTTTATTGTGTATTTACAAAAAATAAAAAAAAAATAAAATAAAAAACTATTGCCCCCCGTCATACATGTCCATTAATCGGTGCCCCTGAGGTATAAAATTCTTCAAAGCAGCAAACTAGTGAATTATATAAGAATTGCGAGAAAAATTCATGAAATTTCGAGCGGCAGAGGATCAAAGTCCCTCACCCCCCCCCCCCTCCCCCGTTTACGCTTTTGGGTAGGCTATATGAGATACCGAATCTTTGGTAGTTCTATTGAAACATTATCAAGGCCTGGAAGAACTCTTGGTTTTGGTAACTCAAACGGCATTATGTAACATGCCATAAATTTATCAGAGGAATGCGAAACAGAAAAAAGAAAAAAGTATTTTTGACTGTCATTAAGGATCAGTTATTTTTAAAAGGATCATTTTTTTAGTCATCCAAAATATGGCAAAAACAACATCGGTATATGAACGATTATAGGCTATATATTTCAGTAAGATTACAAAAGACTCTGGGCTCGTATACCCAAGTGCGTTAAAGAAGGGCCTTGGGTCTCAACCCCTTGAAGGCTCGCAAATTGCTTCATAATTCTGATAAGATTCACTAGATTTAACTGCTTTGAAAAATTTGATTCCGCCCGGTGGCACCAATTCACGAAAAATGGTATTTTGGTATTTGGGTATTACTATACTATTTTACTAATACTATTTTGGTATTTGGGTATTACTATACTATTTTACTAATACTATTTTGGTATTTGGGTATTACTATACTATTTTACTAATACTATTTTGGTATTTGGGTATTACTATACTATTTTACTAATACTATTTTGGTATTTGGGTATTACTATACTATTTTACTAATACTATTTTGGTATTTGTTTTTCAACTAATTTTGCGAGTGAGAAAAGATGATATAAAATATTATGAAAAAAGGTCGTAGGAAACGTGTTCTCGTGTTGTATCGGTTGATAGAACTTGGTTTTTATTATTATGAGGGGTTGGACTATAAAAGACAGTTTTACAAAATGTCTCATGGATCGCTTTCGAATTTTACCGAAGCCGGGGCTGTCTCACGGTATCAAATAAGTAACAAACATTTTAGAATGATAATAGTCTAATTTAAACAAGGAAAATTACCATTAGAATTAATAATGTTACTTGTATTGACATTTTTGTAACTGTGAAGCTTTCATTGAAACAATAAGTATTGTAAATGGCTACGGCACTATATTTGGAATATACTTGATAAGGCAAAGTTTTATTATCAAAATGTCACAAGCGAACAATGCCGGACTTCTACATTTTGATATAAAAACAATAGCAAATAATGGAATAAAACTAGAAGGATGTAATAGAATAAAAATAGAATAGATATAAAAGCGTAATAAAAATGGAGAAAACGAAAATGTGGTAGAAGTTGAAAAAAATAAAAAGGAATGGAATAAAAAGAAAAGGTATTCGAAGCACAGAATATCAAATGGGAACAATAATTTAGCATAGGCGAAGAAGCATTACCCAGTTTTGTTAATGTTCATTTTAAAGGACAAAATATCTTTCTGTTTTTCCCGCTCTAATCAAAACTTTATGCTGTTTAACTTGCCACCTTCTGAATCACTTTAGCGGACTTATTCAGATTAAATTTTGGAGCGGGTTGTCACATTTTTAGTGATGACTTCAGTTTCCTTTTCTTTTTAGGTTTAATGAGTCAGCGATATGAGCGGAAACCTAACCCCAATAACGTCTCTCAGGATGACTTCGAGTGCACTTTGTGTTACAGGCTACTTTGGCAACCTGTAACTATTCCATGTGGACACACTTTTTGCAAGTGCTGCCTACAGCGTTGCCTTGACCATAGTTCGCAATGTCCTCTTTGTAAATTTTCGCTAGAAGGTTATTTGGAAGTTCGGCAAATCAACGTCACTGAGTTTCTAGATATAGCTATATCAACCGTCCTACCGAATGAATATAAAGCCAGACATGAGGTTAGTCTTCTTTATCACTTTCTTTATTTTCTTTTTTCAAGTTCTCCCGTTGTGCGTTCAGTTCATTTTGGCAAAAGTAAATGTAAATGTTATCGTGCAAATACATAGCATAATCTGCCACACGTATTCAAACCTACCTGCACACAGAGCAATGAGGGGGTTTCTCCTGTTATAGGTCCGAAGAATCGTCCTGTCTCTCGGAGAGTCGAAAAATAAGGGCTTAATTATGTAGTTTTTTTTTCGTATTCTGCCCCACATCCTTTCAAATATCCTCACCCCTCTCACTAGGCTCTGACTGCTGCGCAATTAATTAATCAAATGTACTAATTAGAAGCAGACTATACAACATTTTTGGTGTTTCTAATAATCGAAATGACACTTGTAATTTCAGTGAAAAAAAGTAAAAAAATGTCAAAGGCTTTTTGTTCTTTTCTTTTGGAAATTCCGAATGTTACACTTGTGAAAATATGTTACCGTACCTCGTTTTTGCTGGTAGAAATAGCTGAGTTTCTGATGTCAGAATTTTTTTTCCCGCCGCGGGTGCATATGAAACCTTCCTAGTACAAACAACATGCAAATCTAACCATCCGAAAGTTTTCTTTTGAATTGATGCAGCTGAATATAACACAGTTTTTGCAGAAATTAACACGGTTTAGGTTTTCTATGAAATCATCCCTATTTACTAATGTTTAAGTAATATTGTTATTTTTAAGCTATATAAATAAATTAACCGTCAAGGATTTCGACCAACAATCATATCATTCTAATGCCTTTTGGAGAAATACATATAATAGTACTAAAATGTCATAAACTTAAAAAAATGACATTAAAGATGTTCAAGATGATTTATCAAATTGAAAGGAAGAATGTTAGACATGTTCAATTTTTCATCCTAGCAATATTTCCTAAATAATTATTAATTACCAATAATTACGTAAATATTACCTAACCAAGTCATTCGCAGTCTTCCAAGAAACAAATTATTCATCAGACATGGCATCAAGCCATTGTTCTTTTAAAGCTTGAAGCTGTACTGCGTGAAATTCTGACTTGAGGCAAAGATATTCTAATTGAGATCGTGGTAATCAGTTTTTTAATACTGTTCTATCGTCTTGGGACACTCTTTAGTTTAAAAATATAGATAAATTCGAGAATCAGTAGTGTCTGGAGCACCAACTTGCAGTAGCAGTCTCTGTGTTTGAGGCACTTATGAGCTGTATTTTTTTTTTTTTTTTTTTTTTTAGTGAGCACAATATAAGATGTTTGCAAAAAGGTTGTGCTCAGATAGAATTAGAGCAGCTCCTCCTCTTCCAAATTTTGAGAAGTTTTCATAATTGTATATAAAATACATAAAACGGCTTTCCAGCTACGTTTTGAAATCTGTAAGTGGTTTTGTAACAGATTGAAGCCACTGATGTTTTTTGTTTTCCGAACTAAAATCCTAGTTCTACAATTCTAAAGACAGGACCCTACTCATAACTTTTTTGGGGGTAGGGGGAGGGGTCAACTATAGAAAAGGTAACTTTTTATCAATGAAATTGCAAGGAAAGCAGGTTTTATTTAATTTCGATGCTTCCGGGTCGGAGGTGGTTCAAATCTAGACTCCTTCTCCCCTGAGAGTTTTTTTTTTTACAGACCAAACCAGTAGAAGTATTTTTTCAAACCGTACTTTAACTCTGTTTCACTAAAATAAGGGTCCGCTAATTTACTTGGGCTAACATTTATTGTGCTTTAATCCTGATACGGGACCAAGGCTGGTTCAATACCTATAGTTGACCATTTGTTTTGATGCTAAAAATATGTTGCAGCATAATCGGATTCTCCTATATGTTTTTGAATGGTTATCCATTAAGGATTCTAATAGTTCCAGGAATTTCGTTGTTTGGTGAAGTTTCCAGGGATATAGCCAAATTTGTCCCAACGACATGGGCGAATCTACAGCATTTTTATTAAGGGGGCAAGAGGGATCCATATCCAGATAGTCAAGGGGCATGGGATATATAATATTTTTTCTCCACATTATTGGGAGGAAGCAACAGTCCCCTTACCCCCCCCCCCCCAAAAAAAAAAACAACAACAACAAACAATAATTTGAGTTATCAAATTATCGTGCCGTTGAGTTACCGTCGTTGCTATCACTTTTAATGATTAAAAGGAATTTTGTGGGGAGCGTTCAATGCTTCCTTCCACACAAAATTATCCGCCGGACGTTCATTTTCAGGTGGTAACAGAGCTTGAATATTTTGTTGATTAACACGTGAAAATTGGGGGGAGGGCAATTTTACCATTTTTTCTCAATAAAATACCCAACAAAGCTTGTTCCGTGGAAATACCTCCAAAAAAGGTAGTTTTTCAAAATCTAGGGGGGTGAAAATAAATCCAGGGAATTTCAAATTAAACCAATGTAATTAAACAACACTTTTTATCGCATAATTACAGGAAAGTCGTTCCTCTTTTTCCCTGTGGCTTAAATCTGTTGTGCACAAATGTTTGGTGCCTAATTCTTCTGTTTTTTCCTTAATATCCTTAAAACTTTTTCTCTTCCGTGATGAATAATACTTTTCAAATCCTTCTTCGTTTATTTATTCTTTTTTGTTCTTTTATAGGTTCATGTTGAGGAAATTAAAGAGTTGGCGTCTGGGTCTGAAATTCCTATTTTCGTATGCACCTTGGGTTTCCCCACGATATCCTGCCCATTACATGTCTACGAGCCGAGGTATCGATTGATGATCCGACGCGCCATGGAAACGGGTACTAGAGAATTTGGAATGTGTGCTGCATCTGCCTCTGAAGAAAATGGGTCAGTATACCCTTTTTTTCTTCGTACAAGTTTTTTTTATTATTATTTAATTTAAAAGTTAATTTGTTTTCAATCAAATTTAATTTCGAAATTCCCAAATTTCAAAGATTAGATAAAGTGTACCTGATTTATTTGATTAATTTATGTATATATTTTATAACTCGTGTTTTGCTTAATTTTATTCTAATTCCATACATGTTCAGCAAATATCATGTTCATTTCTTTGCCAAATTTATGGCAAGAAGTTTCCTAGCAGTGTTCTACTCGCATTGAAAAATAAATCGTTTAATTTTTTTTTAATTAAATTTTTAATTTTTGTTTCTGCAAGTAAAATCGTGCTGGCTCTCGTAAAAACTGTATCGCACGTTTAAAAAGAGAGAGATGAAAGGACCTCAGTGTTGGTTTGTATACCTCGCTACATAGAGGAAGAAGAATATTTGTAACCTATACCAAAACGCGTTTGCTGTGATGAATGTTAAATTGGTATTGACTTACATTATATTTCTGAAGACAAAACATGTTTTACCATGTCCTGTGATAACTTGCCGTGGTGGGGCGGGGGCATCCGTATCATTTGTTTTGGTAAATATACCTTCACGTTTTTTAACTCTGGAATTTAGCTTAACATTTTTTGTATATTGAGCTTTGGGGGTTATGCGACTTCATATGTGTGTACTTCAAGGCAAGGCCGTACCCAGGATTTTTTTGGATGGGTTTTTACTAAAAAAAATTCGGGGAGGGGGGGGGGGGTTGTGTTTTTTGAAACACAAAAAAACCTCAAAAACGCATACAAAATTCGTTTGAATCAGTTTTTGTTACGTTTTACGAGTCAGACAAACATTTCGAGGGGGGTTCAAGCCCCCCTAGTTCCGCCCCCCTCTGATTATGGCCTTGCTTCAAGGGGATACATTCTTCATGGGGGGTCAGTATATAAGAAAGGGTTTTAAGCCACAATTTTATTTTTTGGGAGATTTGGTCTTAAGGACCTTCGTAGGGACAGGGATGTCCTTATTTGCCTCTCTAAACGTGTATGGTTTGCTTTCCATGGACTTTGGCCATTTTCTTTGCTTTATCTTTGTATTAAATAAAGAAAAACATATTTCGGTCTTGCGGATTCTAGCTGTTATTAGCGCCATCTAATATCTAGTAGACTTTTGCCAATAACATGCTATAATAAGTAAACATCTGCTGATGATAAAAACTATTATTCATGTTTGTTTACGTCTGGCTATTAAACTTCTGATAAGTTTTTTTTCTTCGCAACATGCTATTATAAAGGATTCATATTTCTTTTGTTGTAAGATAGGAAAAATTATATTTTCGAGGAAACGAGGTCTCCATTTTTCGAGGTCTCCATTTAGCAGATTCTGCCATTCTGCCATTTTGCAGAAAAAGCAACGTCAAAGGATGCAGTATCTGCAAACTGTCAATACGGAGCCGGAAAAAAGTCTCCATTGAAATAAAATTTGCAAATCGGCGGTGTAGATTTGCAAAATCTGCCAAATGGAGACTGGCCTTAAGGCATTTGATGCGGCAACTCAAAAGGTTATAGGTGACACTTTCATAGAGCTTTGATTTACCCCCCCCCCTTTCTTTCAAACTATGTAAAAATAACTTATCTTATTTGGTTCTCAAGATGTCTATAAGTTTTTTTTTCAAAAGGAATTCTATTTTTTTCTTCATTTTTATTCTTTTTCTTATGTTTATTTTTTACTCTTACATTTTTTTCTTTTTCAAAATATGTATTTTCGCACTTTTCCCTTAAGTTTTTTATTTTTCTTGTACCCTGTATGTTCAGGCTTCAAGAAACATGCGGGATTTTTTTTTGTCATACTTGCCTATAAAATTGTTATTGAGCAAAGAACAAACACAAAGAATGACAAAAATAACAAAATAGAAAGACATTTTCCGGTTTTTCCGCTATCATATAAAGTTTGTGCACACATACTGCCTTTTGAATTGTCGCACCCAATGTCTTATAATGTACTGCCCTAGAAAGCAAAGAAATATTATGTCCAATAAAGAATGTTCAAGAAGGGGAGGGAGACAAGAAGACTTCTTGTTACAAATGAGGAGACAGGAGGTCTCAAATTATATAAGGCTTCACTTTTATTTTCATCTCTCTCTTGATTGTGCAAGGTCGCTAAATGGCTAAAGCTTGATGGGCCTCTGGTTAAATGCTTTTTAACTTGGGGCTTTCTTCTGGGATTTTGTCTGTTTTATTTCCTCTGAAAAGGATTGACAGGCGCGTTTTCGGGTATGATGTCCCTTTGGAGGAGAGAAAGTGTAGAATTTGGCATAGCTGTTTTTCAAGGTCTCATAGCGCGTGTTTCGTCCTGTTGATTGTCCAAGCATCTCACGTTTCTAAGAGTTTTCTTGTTGCTTTGGCAACTGGTGATATTTATTCCATGACATTTTCAGGATAAAAGTACTTAATTCAGCTATTATTTTGTCTAATAAAAACTTCAAGAAGATTATTGGACCGTGGGACTCCTATTGGACCCATCTGTTGAGGGAAACGTGTCACTTCCAACATGCATTATTTATAATGGAAAAGGATTTTCAAAATCGGAACATGCTTTTTTTCACAAATTCTGTAGGCTGAGGGACTTAGCAAATGTGCCATATAATTTCAGAGTTTAAGTACTTATTACCATTAACTTTGACATGGTAGACTGTTTTTTCCACGGTTGTCACGTTTCCTAGGCCGATACTAGCACAAATGGCGAAAATTATTAGCTCAAAATGATTCTTTGGTCCAAAAATCGATATGCCAAATTGAGTAATATCAGAGAGGGAAAGGAGCGGAATTGTATAGTTTAGACCGTAAGAGTGATTCCAGTCTACTGCCGGTGACTCTGTTCAAATACACACACTCGATTAACTTCATTTAAGCTAGGTAATTGCATTTAAGGCTAGCTGCTTAAGTGCCTAGCTGCTAGCTGCTTAAAAATAACTAAATAGAGAAATTTCCTAAATAAAGCTCTATCTTATTTCATTCACTTATTTGAAGCTACCTTAAGCGATGATGGCGATGCAAAATAACTTGAAAATTAACGAATTAAAAAAAAAATAGTTATTAATAAGCAACCTTTTTAGCAGCTTATTACCAAGAATCTTCTATATTACTTCTCAAGCATTTCGTTTCCCTAATGAAAAAGTTAAAGGGATTTTAATTGCAGAATATTCACGGCAGAGTAATTTTTGTGGCACACACTGAGCAAGGTGTCTATAGGAACCTGATCTTGAGGGCCTGAATGGCCAGGGATTCTTGATCCCTTGGACTGTCATGGTCCTAGGCAGTCCTTGGACCTTCTTTAATTGTTTAATTTAAAGTAAAAGCACATCAACAAACTGATGTCCAGAGGGGCTTTTTAAGTTATTGATTACTAGGTTACATTTACAGATAAGTTTTACTACTGATGACGGTCACTGTATATGTGACCGAAATATCTGGTATTTTTTGAATATTCTATACACTGTCTATTAAAAAGGCTTTTATCCCTATTTTGAACTTTTATTTTATAGATTACTTTTAGAAAGCAAAACTTTTTTTTTCAAAAAATTATCTGATTGATTTAACTTTGAAGGTTTGCTCCTATTGGCACGATGTTAGAAATTCGTGATGTCCAGTTTTTCCCTGATGGAAGGTCAGTTGTAGACACAGTTGGTGGAAGACGGTTCCGAGTCTTAAAGAAAGGCACTCGTGATGGCTATGCAACTGGGAAGGTCGAATATCTAAAAGATAATGTAGTTGAGGCTGACAAAGTTGAAGGTAAATATTATTTATGCTTTTTTGTCTATTCCAAGGGTTTTGAGGCTCCTAACCGAGTACAATTATTGATACCGAGTAATCACAACTAACCCTTTGGGGTAGTGGGAACCAAATGCTTGGGTAATGACAAAGTTGAAGTCTGTTTTGCACAGACATCCTGATATCTAGGGGATTGATTCACACAATAAAATATTTAAAAACCAGACATGTATGAATTTGACTCTATTCTAGAGTATAGTTGTAAGAAAATAAATTTTTATCTGCCGCAGATCTCCTATTGAATGGTTATCTTTTTAAAAACTTGTAGTGATTTTGTCTGTATTACTTTAATATTAGTGCAAGGGATGCCACTATGGAGGATACTGGGAGGGGGGGGGGGTTGTTAGTTCACTAGGAAAAAGGAGAACGATAAAAACTTTGATTTGGGACCCAGAATTCCGTGTCCTTGGATCTGTTAAAAACCAATTCATTTCATTCTATTAAATATATTACTACCTGTTTTAACAAGTTTAAAGCGCTTTAATTGATTAACATTATACCTATTCATTGGTTAATTACACTGTCATGGAACCCTCTCCTCCTGGGAGAATTTCATGGCGTGTCCTTGATTAGTGCTAGTCTACAAGTTGTAGAGAATTCTGGTTTTAAATTGTAATTTTAATTTAACTGATTTTTTTTTTTCGATTTTCTTTTTTTTTTGTAATAAAGAGTACATCAAGACGTGTAATCTAAATGAAAACCTTGCCTGAAGAGTGCTGATATAAGTTTAAGTTTTTTCACAAGTGAATTTTAGTAATCTCTTCAAAAAGTCAAAGATTTTGTTATATTTTACTTAAATCATTAATTTAAGTTAGTTTTTTATTTCACTTGATTTATGTTTTTTCCGCATAAGTAAATTTCGCAGTCTCGATCAAGTTTAAAAAAAGAAAAGAGTTAAAAGAAAAGAATATATATGAAAAATAATTCCAGATTGCACGGGGGTAGGCTGGATGAATATTTTTGCCTCTGAAAAATTGTTGATGTTTTGAAGGAGTCTATATAAAAGAGTGTCGCTTAACTTTTCATATCGATACATTTCTATAAATTCAAATAAAGACTACATTAATTTAAATTGAAATTATGCCACGGTAGGGGAGGGGGAAGCATGAAACATATTTTCAGATAATTTGGGGTATATTTTACAATGGGATAAAGATATATCCTCTACATAACAAATGACATCCCCTACAAGCTACATCCTTTACATAGCATCATCTACAAGTTCATTCCTGTCTCTACTAACCTGTTCGCGCGTCTATATTTATCATGTTTATTTGCGATTCTTATAGGCATAGAATAAAGTATTAAAACAGAGTTTGAATTTTTATCATTTTAGAGGTCAAACGACTTAATGATTCTTTGCGTCAGTCTGCAGAAAACTGGTTAGACGGAATGTCGGCAAGTATGCGACAACGAATTTCTCAGCATTTTGGAAGTATGCCAAATCTGGAAGCCGATTGGATAACTTTACCTCAAGGCCCTGCCTGGCATTGGTGGCTTCTGGCCATTTTACCAGCCAACAGCAGACATCAGGTAATTATCACATGTTGCTATGAAAAAAATCTGTAAAATGAAAAACATTAGTACAAAGGCTGTTTTGTAAAAAATTGTGTGGTTAAAATTATAAGAAATTTAAAATCCTTAATTTCAATTTAAAATCCAAAATTAGAAAATTACAAAGATGTCGAAATTACAGTTCTAAATTAATCCTTTTAACCTGGCTTTCTTAAGGTGGTACAAATTTTCATTGACATTTTCTTCCTTTCAAAATAAATCGTTTCAAATATATACTAATTTCGTTATCAGTTAGATTATTCTCACGATTGAAGATCGTTGATTCAAATTTTTATAATCGAACTGCCAACAAAAAGGGGGATTTTGACAGTTAAGACTACAACTTTACAAATCGATTGTGAATTGCAACAAATGCCTAACCTAATTCCAACTCAAAATAGGTAAGTTTTCCCCATCAAGAGATTAAAACTTTTTTTAATACAACCTTAAAGATGCGAAAGCAAATTCGATGTGGAAACGTTGCCTTTATCAGATACGCTGTGAATAAGTATTGCCGACTATGGTCGGGTAAACAAAATGAGGAGTTAACCTATGTCACCTAGTCAAAGGAGATTTGACTAGGAGATCCTTTGACTAGGAGATTTGTCTCCGTTTTTTTTAATACCGACTTCTCAGTCAACCAAACCGATCATCTTTGGGAACCGCCATATAATTATCTTTGTAGGAACAGTTACTAAGGGACTTCCCAGAAGATACATATGGTTGATTTTCTGTTATTTTTTGTGTTCCAAAATACCAGGTAATAAAAAAGCTTCAATTCTTCATGCTATCAGCGGGAAAAGAATTCATTTATTCAACAAAAAACTGAACAAAAAAGGAAAGATTCATCGTTGTATACCATTTGCTGGGTTCTATGGCAGGGAATGCAAGGAAACAGAGAAAGAGAGAGAAAAAAACACACAATACAATGAAAAACATACGTTCAATAAAAAAAAGAATGGTGAACTTTCGTCCACAACTCGTTACCCGCGGTAAACCAAGCCAGAGTTAGGCAAAACATTACTGACATACATTTTTTTACATGACTAAGAGATATCCACCCAAGAAGGCATGAAAAAATAGAATAATCAAAAAATAAAAAAGACAAAAAAAATCGCTTGAAATTCAAAAGTCTTTAATACATTCTAAAACCACACTGACTATTCATGACAAATGAAACTCAGAGAGGAAAGAAAATAACAAAATGAAAAATAAAATCAAAAAAGGTGAAAAAACGAGGATTTTGTCAGCCAGTGGTGAACCATAAAATCCTCGTTTTTTCACCTTTTTTGATTTTATTTTTCATTATGTTGTTTTCTTTCCTCTCTGAGTTTCGTTTGTCAAAAGTCTTTAACAATCTGCTTTGAAGTAACCAAACGAACGACGCTCTCTAGTTGGCTCAGGCAGAGTATTTCAGGCTGTATAACGTGCAGTCAAGATATTAAAGTCCGATCTGACTGAATGAAATAAAAATATTGCCTAAATTATAAAGACAATATGAAGAATGATCAGAGACAAGACATGGAATAGTTCTGAGAGCCGCAGTTTCATCGCCGTTTGATGGAGGAAAGTGAAAGACACAGATGAAAAAATATTAAGCGACTTCGAATCAAGCAACGGGTTAGTAGCAGAAAGAAAGTTGTCTCAGAAAGGAAGATAAGGTTGACATCCAAATAGTTGATCAAAAAGAAATGGGAGGTTGAATTAAACAATGAAACAGAAGTTTCAGAATTAATCCTGGGAAATATGTTAAGAATTCCGAAACTCCTAGATATCTTCATTTTAATTAGAATAATGGAATTCATGAAGGAGAAATTTCTGTGAGGTGGAATACCAAGAAACCAGACCTATCAAACTTTAGATCTAGCAAGAGAGCCCACACAAGAAACGTGGATTTCAGACAGTTTGGCAAGTCTGAGAGACCTATGAGAGAATACGAAAGCTCGATTTGTCAACATTAAGGACCAATAATAAAGAATTGTCCTCTGAAAAAAATTAACCACATTGATATGGATATTAGGCTAGACTCAGGCAGCAACATTAAGTGTAATATCGTCAGTGAAAGCAACTAGAACGTTCTTGTCTATTGATAACGATCTAAATTTTTGGTGTGGAAATATTTGGGGTGGTTACGACAGTACGCAGTTGTTTTTTGGTTCGTCATCGCAACAATAAGGTAACTTATGTAAATCAAGAACACAACTGGCCCTGGAACTGAGCCTTGCGGTGCAACAAACTCAACTTCAGTTGGTGAGCAGAAAAAAGGTCCATGGATGTAACCCTTCCAGACTTATAAGATGCGTAGATAATTATGTGCGAAAGTTTCCTCTTATACTAAAGTGGGATAATTTAGAAATTAGAATTTGGTGGATCAACGAATCAAAAGTCTTTTGGACATCCACAAATTTAGCAGCAGGAATAAAACCAGAATCAAATATTAATGTGCAAAATTCAAAAGAGTTGTACAGGCTTGCTTCGTGGAGTGCTTAGTTTGGAAGCCAAACTGAAAATCATGAAAACAAATGTTTTGCTTCTAAAAACATAGGAAGACAGGAAAGCATAGCCTTTTTAAAAGATTTACACACTGTAAATACATTGCCCAATGATTAGCATGACCATCCTCGGTCCACCTTTATATCAAACAAACACTTGAGCTCGCTTAAGTAAACCGCGAAAAATTGTATTTTCAAAATACAAGTTGCAAGTTTAGCCAAAGGGCTCTAGGACCACTGGTTTCAGGTAAGATGAACCAAGAAAACAATCTGAAACCGAATTTGGAAGGAGAGCATTGAAGGAGCAGTTGTTTTTCCAGCATTAGCAAAATAAGAGGTAAGTGCGTCTGGAGCCTTCAGTTTATCCTAAGCAATGAAACCAACAACCCCCAAAACAAAAATGTTTGCCTTTTTATTTATTGTGACTATATAAGCGGCTGAATTTGCTGGTATAGCCTATTTTGGGATGACAGTAATGAAAAATCATAAATGATTTCCGGCATCTTGAACACCTTTACATTTATGCTTGCGCAGGGGCGGATCCAGGATTTTTTTAGGGGGGGGGGCGCAAAATAGGTTGATCCGATAAACTTGCGTTAGGAGTTGTTGTTAGGCCCAGCACTGCTCCTGAAGCCCTGATTATGGGGGCTGAGCTCCTATAAAATAGCGCTGAAAGGATGCTATACACCATAAAAATGTTCAGTTTTTATACATTTGGTACCTCATTAAGTTCGAGTTATGAGTTCCATCTTTCTCTGGAGATATGAAAACACTGCGCCTATGTATTCCTGAATTAAGTAAGTTGGACATAGGATTTTTTACAACTGATTTGGGAAGTCGTAATTATGGTTTGCTATATAGGATATTTTAAGGTGGTAAATTGTGTAATGATAATTGGGTAGTAGTTTTTCATAATGTTTTTTGTTATTATAAATTTTTTTTTTACCTTTTTTTGGTTGTAAAATTTGTCAATTTAATTTTAATTGGAATGTGTATATTTTGAAGATTCAGGTTTTATATATTTTTTTTCTGAGTCTTGAAGGGTTTATTGCTACATTAAAAAAAAAAAAAATGATTTTGTTTAATTCATGCAATTCAAAGGTCGCACAGTGCCTTGCAACAAGCTTGCTTCATTCCGTAATTCCATTGTTCTGACCCAGTTTGTTAAATATTAAGTAGTAGAATCCTTTTATTATCAAACAGTTCGTGATAACGAACTGTAAGTAAGGAGCGACCGGGCTCAATAGTAACCGAAACTCTAAAAAACGCAATTTTGATTCCAATAGATGCATCAAAAGAATCAAATTTTTATGCTGATTTCAAATATATAAGTTTTATCAAGTTTAATCATACCCATCAAAAGTTACGTGCCTGAGAAAATTTGCCTTATTTTCGAAAAAAAAGGGAAACACTTCCTAACCGTCATAGAAATTAAATGAGACTCATACCATCGGATTCAGTGTATCAGAGAACCCTACTATTGAAGTTTCAAGCTCCTATCTGCAAAAATGTGGAATTTTGTATTTTTTGCTAGAAGAAAGATCATGTATGCGTGTTTATTTTTTTTTTTTTTATTTCCCCAGGGATGATCGTATCGATCCAGTAGTCCTAGGATATCGTGAGAGAGCTCATTCGAACGGAAATTAAAAGTCCTTGTGCCCTTTTTAAGTGACAAAAAAAATTGGAGGGCAACTTGACCCCCTCTCACGCTTATTTTTTCCCGAAGTCCCCCAATCAAAATGCTAAGATAGCCATTTTGGTCAGCATAGTCAAAAATTTAATTAATATGTCTTTGAGGATGACTTAATCCCCCACAGTTCCCGGGGGAAGGGCTTTTAGTTATAAACTTTGCCCATTGTTTATATGCAGTATTGGTTATTGGGAAGTATACAGGCGTTTTCAGGAGGAATTTTTTTCTGGTGGGAGGGGGGTAGTCGGAGTAGGGTTTACGGGGGAGAATCTTTCCATGGAGGATATTTCCAGGGGAGAAGGGCAATTTCTATGAAGGGGGGGCCATATTTCCCAGCATTATTTAAAAAACGATCAGAAATCAAATAAAAAAAAAAAAAAAATTTCAACTGAAAGTAAGGAACAATATTAAAAATTAAAACGAACAGAAATGATTACGTATATGAGGGGGTTCGCCACCTAGTCAATACCTCGCTCTTTACACTAAAGTTTTTTCAGTACTTTTAAAAGAACTATCTATTCTAATTAACCGGCCTTTGTGATTCAAGGGGTTTGTGATTCGAACAAAATATGAACTTTAGCGTAAAGAGCGAGGTATTGACTAGGGGGCGAACTCCCCAATATACGTAATAAAAACATACGAATATAGAAATTCGTTACGTAAGTTAATTCGTAAGTTACGTCAGAACAGAATTTCGAGAAAGTCATTTAGCCAAAATAAAGGAAAATTAATGTGCAAATTTCATTTTAATTATTCATGTACGGTGAGCCAAAATCAAAGCTTCATTAATTCAAAAATGTTCAGAAATTAAATAAAAAAAACGAGTTTTTTTTAGCTGAAAGTAAGGAGCGACATTACAACTTAAAACAAACAGAAATTATTCCGTATATGAAAAGGGCTGTCCCCCCCCTCAGCGCCTCGCTTTTTACGCTAAAGTTTGACTGTCTCACAACTTAATTTTTTAAAACAACAAAAAACTTTAGCGTAAAGAGCGAGGTGTCAATGTTCAGGGTCATGTGCAGGGGGTTCAGTTCTTGACCCCCACAAAATCCTATTTTTGTAAACTTTACTATTTAACTGAACTTACTATTTGAATTATCATCTTGTTATTATTGCACCCCCGCCCTTCCCCCCAACATTTTCTTTAATATGGGCCTCCTTGGAAATAATACCCAGGCACGTGCCTTCCCCTGATTTTGTCTTCGAGAAGGGTACAGGCCTAGGACCTCCTCCCTTTGCATGTATACGGCTCTCTGTGTGACTATTTACTTCAAATAAGGTCTATTCATTGTTTATTTCCGCTTCAGTTTTCAGTGAAGTCAGTTTTCAGTCTTTAGTTAATGTTATTAATAAACTATTATATAAGCAATGACCTTCATGTATTTTTGTAAATGGGCTTACGCATGTGAGATACTATTATACATCAAATAAACTGCTCATAATACCCGTATGCACACACGTTTTAAAAAACTGTAACTGCTGATTTCCTGTATGAAGTCGTTTTTATAATGTAATACTAGCAGGAAAGGAACCATGAATTTTTCTCTTGAAATGTGATTCGTCGACACGTGTTGTGAATGTTTTCGGCAAAAGGCTAAGTGACGTAATCAGTCTCACTTTCTTTTATCTACTCGAATTCTTTTTCAAATGACCAGGAAGATGTGTGAGTTACGTAAGTGTATTGAGGACAACTGAGAGCTTAATAGAGAGTTTTATAAAGATAGCAACTGGACATTTAGAGTGTGTACACACTAAGCTATAGGATGAAAGTGTAGGTAAAGAGCGGCTCTTCAATAAGAAGTTCCTGAAATAGATTAATGAAACTTTCAGGAATAGATCTGCAGCCCGATTTAGTGTCCAGAAAGGTCCTTTAAGAGGGGTTGCCCCCTTTCCGCCGTCTGGTGTAAATTTACGAACGCCAAATGTGCCACACAGTTCGGTACTTGTCAATTAGCTGGAACCCACGCGATATATTGTACATGGAAGATGCTTAAGAAACTAGTCAAACGGGTTTCTTTCAATAGAGAATTGGATTGCTAACCGTGGTTTATCACCGCGCTTACAATATTTAAACTTTAGTTTTTTTGGGGTTTAGGGGGGGGGGGAAGGTACCGATGTTAGGTTATATATTTAATATATACTATGCTTTTCCCCCACCCCCCTAATGTGCAAATATATAGCCGAAATTTTCAAAACTATTATATTTTCATCCTATTTTGTTTTATTTCATTAGAATTAACCAAACTTAACTTCTTGCGTGGGTTCCAGCTAATTGACAAGTACTCACAGTTCTGCTACGCTCGGTAAAGTCTCTAAAACACTTGGCACACTCCCCAGTTTTGCCACGCTTGGCACGCCACCTTGTCTGTATGATTTTGAGAGTGGGCAAATCCTCAGTCTTTTTAGCTCCCTTCTTCTATCCTTTATCCCCCCCAGCAATTGTATACAATTGCAGAATTGACATGCCTATTTTAAGCCTTTTAGCGCCCTCTTTATCTTGTTAAATTATTCAGTTTAATTTATTTAATTGATATTTCGTGACGTAACATCCGATAGAAACAACTATACCAGAAAAAAGTTGATTGACAAGTCCATAGAGTACGTAACGCAAATAGGTTCCGAGACCCCACTGATTATACATGATTTGTGAAAAAACGAAGAACGAGCAAAATAAAGAAAGGCAAAAGACACAATCAAATGAGAATAGTTTTCAGCCAATGAACAGAGGAAAAACAAAGTAGATATTTCGGCTCTTACTTAGAAACCCCCTTAAACCAGTCATATAAATACCCTGAGATTCTTGAATACATTTCCTTTCCCAGCTACTAAGAAGGTTATAGATTATTTCAGTTCTTATAAAATATTCGAGGGTCCATTTTCCGTGCACTCCCCTAACTTCAAGCCGCATATGCTTGAAATTTGTTTGTTGCAAGTAATGTGTTGTGATTATTCTTGACAGCTGAGGTGCACACGGGCTGATTTTTTAGGGGATGTTCAATTACAACATTTTTGAAGGATGACAAGGGGGGAGGAATCCGAAATACGTTGTAATATCTGATTAAACATTTATATATCAAAGCGTCAAGTATAACCATTGGTTTTTAGAAATATTACTTGGCAATCAGTACCCGTAATTTGTAGTGCAGTAGATAAATTGTTTTGCTATTGCATAAGGACCGGCCCGCTGCTTTCTCATTTGAGACCATGAATTACATTCATGGGCTACTTTTTCTATGATTATGTAATTCAAATCTGGTTTGGCTTTTTGCGTTCACAGACCTCTAACCTAAAAGGGCTAATTCCTTTTCAATCCTCACAAACATTCAAATTGGTGCTGCTAAAGGCCCGAAACCCTCAAAAGAGTATTTTTCGTGAACCATGTGTATACAAGAGAGAGGGGGGTGGTTTTCATGTCCTAAGAAAGCCTCCTAAAAAGCAACAAAATAGACATGCGCGAAGAATGCTAGCATAACACTTGGCCCTTGACAGTCTTTACCCTTCCCCCCCCAAAAAATAATGACATTAATCTTACGATTTTTTCCAGAATATCCTAGAATTTCTCATCTAATTCGTCTATTTTTTTCCCTTTCCCTTAAATAAACGTTAGCTTACGTGTCTTCCAATGCCCATCCCTCTGTTTGTGTCGTCAATTAGAACGCGTTTCGTGTTCTATATACAGGTAGGCCAACAATCAGAGGCGTCACTAGCCAAAATGTTATTTTGAGGCGGGGGGGGGGGGGTACTTACTGGATGATGCTTTTACCAACAGCTTCGGGTGATATTATTATTATAATTGCTTCCTTTTTTTCATCCCGAATGAAACCGATCTTCTTTCATTGATTTTACGTTATTTATTTCCTTCAGCTAATATACCTAAAATCGCATCAACCCAAAATAACGGTAAAATTGCGGCACTTCGTGTTACTATTTTACCGACTCCATTTTTTTCAACAATTGGCTGAAAATAGTCGGGGGGGGGAGGCTCCTGCATCACACCCTTGGTTACAATCACATGGTATGATGCTATAACTGATATTAGGAATAAACAGTTTCTTATCTTAATTTTTTATGATAATTTTTTCTCTATTGTTAATGTATAAATCTAGTTAGTTTTTCTCTTGGACGACTTAATAAAAGAAGAAAAGAAAAATGCGTGGGAGAAGAGTATACCTCACCATATCTACTAATCCACTTCAAACAAAAATTTGGTGTAAGCCTACTTGTTCCTTTGTTTGTCCATCTTGTGGATAATAATAAATGCAATTTCTTGTTTTTTGACATCTAACCATGCAAAGCAAGCACTGATCCAGAGCCACAAGTTTTATTTTTGGGCATTTGATAACGGCGGGGGGAGGGGTCCTAGCTTTTTAACTTAATTAAATACTATTAGACTACTAACACTACTTCATATGTTTTGTACTGGTTTATTTATTACAAAAATTAATGTTTAAAACAAAAATGTCTGTAAAAACGATGCACAGAATATTTTTTTTTCTTTGTTGGAAAATATATCTTATCCCATAACAACCGATTTTAAAATAAAAGATAGTAAAGTTGTATATTTTTTTTTGTTGCAACTTAATATTATGTTTTTGATTATATGTCTGTAGTTGTATATCACACTGCTAAGGTATAGTGCACTACTTTACTATTACTACCAATATTCGTCGCAGTGCCAAGTCTCCCGACGTCAATACAGCTACGCAAGCTCTCCCTCCGCCCTGTTTTGTTTTAACTATCACTCTTTACATCCTCAATCGAAATTTGAAATTACTTTAGATTCTTCTTATGATTTCCCACCCCTATTTGAGGACTCCCTGGGAATGACCAAAAATTAGTATTTCGATTCCAGCAACTAATTAATGACCAATTAATAATAATTAATTAATATGCTGTTTGATTGTGGGCCATTTATGGCCAACTTATGTGCCATTTGATTGACCAACCACCGTACAAAAAAAATTATAGCAGTGTGTTACCACTGCTATATTTTTCCCCTATATGTAAGCTAGGATGCCATCTATCTCTATTTGTGCCGGTCTGGGCATAGAAGTCTTGGATCGAAGTCTTCTAATAAAATACAGCATATCTACCTTGTCTATTCGTTCCTGTAAATCTTCTGTAAAACTTGCTTGTCGTTACACACTGTTACGCAAAGCCATCTTATAGACATATTAATTGATTTCAAGATGCAAGGTAGGATATCTCATCTCTATAACCCACTCTAGGTTACCTGTTACTCACCTAGGTAATCCCAGGTCTAGGATTACACTTCAAGGTCTAAAAACTCAATACAAAAATTTGGATTATCAAAAACTTCGACGGAACAAAATTTAAGCTATCGAGGCTCTACAGCAGTACTTCTAAAACACGTGTAAAAAATTAAAACATAAGTAATGGATTCACCGAGTGCTTATTTTGAGGGGGTGGGAGTTTCAAAGGAATATTTTAACAGACATTAAAAAAAAAGTGTTAAATGGTGAATGTTGTGAATGTTCGTTTAGTCCCGTTGTTTTGTGGTTTAGTCCGTTTATTTGTTATATTTCTCATTTAGTTCATCTATTTATTCGTTTTGTTCTTTTTTTCTTAGTGTCAAGTAAAAATACCAGATTTTTAATTTTTATTCATCTTTTGTGCAATTTATTTTTTTTTCTTCTTTTCTTACAGCTGGCCATCCTTAGTATGACAGATCTCAAAGAACGGCTCGAAGCTCTCACCAAAATTGTGGTGGCATTGGTTCGACGGCGGCAAACATGACTAAGCCTAGAAGTTCTTTCCGTAATTGGCGCTGTCATTTCCCTAATTGGCGCAGTTCTTTCTGTAATCGCGACAGGGCTTGTTCAATATCTTTAAACACTTGGTCTGGATTATACTAAAATTCTTGTTTAGTCCGGAACGGGTCTGAGAACGACTTTTATGACATGGATGATAGAGCTTATTGTGTATTAAAATCAGTGATTATGTTTGTAGGATATTAAACATTATAGATGAAAGTTAACTACTGTATTTTCCATCCCAACATTAAGAATTTCCTAAAGTCTTTGTAGGTGGACCGTTTCACCCCTTTTGTTAATACTACTATAAAATTTTGGTTGGATTAAGTATAGGTGAATCCCCATGTGACTGGCTCGAAGGACCCATACATCTTGATAAATTGTTGTCCGAAATTCGCTTTTATGTCTCCCTACCCCCTGGGGGTTGAAGCTATGTTCACCTATACAGATAGCTATTTATATTAATTTTTGAAATTTTGGTATGTATGAAAATGTATGTAGAGTTTACACGGTTGATTACAAATTATTATTTCTTAATTTAGCAAAAGTGTAGTTGTGTACTTTAAAATGTTATTACCAGCATAATTTCTACCTTTTCCTTCTTGCTTTAACGCTGAAAAGTTGCCTGGTGAAATGTTTAATTAACAGTGAATTAAAAAAAAATTCAGTATCCTTCCTTTCATACATTTGTTCAAGGGTTTAAGTTTACTCTAAAACATTACATAAATTTGGACGAAAAGAAAACATATTTCAAAGTTTTCATCTTTTTAAAACGTTTCATACGTTAGGTTTTTCAGACTAAAAACGGCCGTGTTTATTAAATATGGACTTTTTTATGCTTATTTTCCCACTAAGAATTATTTCTAGATTTGTCGTTGCTTCAGTGTTCTTTACGCTTATTTATAAAAATTTGAGATTTTTACTTAATAAAACTAAAAATTCTAATGCTAGATTTTTGGAAATACGCACTGATGAGGTTTGAGCTCATCTACTTTAATCTAGTATGATGCTTAATGGCTTGACCCAATGCATTTTCATCATCTGACGTCCATGTTTTGTGAATTTGGAATATTTGCCGAGAGAACTTGGCCTTTTCATTGAAAAATGATCAATTTATGATTCCCACGTGTATGCTTTTTAAAAGCTGGAAGAAAACGTTATGTCCCTCCAGCCTTGTAGATACACTGTTTTTTGCCATTAGTTCTGTTTTATTGATTAGCAAAATAATAGAACCTCTACAAGCCTCCTTTTCAGTTTATACCAGTTTAAAAAGAAATCAATAGTCGTTCGTTATTTTAATGTAGGCTAGTTTCTTGATGCTGCAACTGCACAAAGCTTTTTCATTCATGTATGATATTTTCTGGTTTTGGACGCCCATCATTGGCGGAAGATATCGGCTGGACCGGAGGCTTAGGAGCTTCAATTCACAAAAATATATGGGTGAGAGGCAAAATTTGTTTTTAAAAGTCTAGGGAGGGGCAGTTTTTTTTTTTTTTTTTTAATGAAAGTTCCAATGGAAATATAAGAAAACAGATTTTTTTTTAATTTAGGGGGGAAGTAATCGTCTCCCCCCGCCCCGATTACTACCCAGGGATTGTAGTTCTAGTCTCTTAAGTAGGATATAATAAAATCTTTCGGGCTATGATGTTTCACCAAATAACGTTCCCAAAATTTGGATTATATAGTGTTTCTTCAAAAGACTGTTAATAAGGGATTTTTTACGACCTCTGTCTCTGCCTTAAGCGTTTTGTGCAATTTATTTAACTTGTCTCCGTTTGCCGCGACATCATTTGAAAAAAATATGAGAACTAACTTGAGAAACGATTATAATCATTTAATCATATACTTATTATTTCACGAAATTTTGTTTTGTTTTCACCAGTGCTAAAAATACTAAATGAAAACATTTAAGTGTATCGTATATTTTTAAAATCATCTTTGTCTCTTTGTTATATAAACTGAAAAACATGTTCGAATTTTGATGGATATCTCCAAGTTGATTCATAGATTAACTACAAATTTGCTTAACCATAGTCTCGGTGAAATAGCTTATTTTTGTAAACGTAAACTTAGATCTGTTCAGAGGAGGTGGGGTGGGGGCTTTAGACCCGTACCCCTCTTCCTGACATCTTGAGTTTTTATGTTGTTTTTTTTTTACTATAATTTCCTCACTTTTTGTTTAACGTTCCTGTGTTCTTTTAAAAATTATTTTCACCCTTCCCCCATAAAAAAAAGCGCCAACCTCCCTTCAAACAAAATCATGAGTACGTGCCTTTTTACAAATGTTAACCATGATCTCGGTAGTCCTAGAAAAAATTGGGAATTTGATGGAAAAGAAACTTAGTTGAATAAGCCACAGATCATTTTATCGAATAGCATAGTTCACTTTTATATGGCTTCTCTTCACATTGAAAATATAAGCTGCTATTCAACGATCATTGGCAAAACTTAGGGATTGGCCTGTTGAGGATAGGAGTTTGGTGCTGGTTCCGTGACTTACGCTGGTTTATATCTTAGTGCCCATTTTCTTGAGGATGGCAGTTTAAATTATGCTCACTTCCCATTTTCATGAAAACAACCATTTGTTCAACGAATAGGTGGATATTTCCATACAGATCTGCTCTGGTCTAAGGGCCGAGCAATGTTGCCAGCTGATTTGTCTAAAGTTGCGTCGCCTAAAAGTGAAAAAGCGCCGAAAGCTCCCTTTTTCTATCGAAAATGAGCCGAATGATGGATTTTCCCCCTAAAAGAAATGGGCCGGTTCAAAAAATTCAATGCTCAACCGCCGCAAAAAAGCGCCAAAATTGCGGAAATCCGCCCTAATTGGCCAATCTGAGGCCGAGTCGAACTAGAGCTGCATATCATAATGAATAGCGGCATATCAGATACTTTGAAGTACCTGGCGCCGTGAATATTGGAATAAAAAAAAAAGAAAAAAAAGAAGCTCTTCTTTAAGTTCAACAAGAGATGGATAAAGGGAGGATGGAAGCAAAAATGTTTATTTCGTTGAACGAATCCAGCCTGAAACCTTAGGTTCGTGTGGATGGATGAGTTCCATCCAGCTCTCATCCTCTTGTAAATAGGCCCTCAATGTTACTGAAGACGAATGAAGATCGCTTAATATAGCACTTTCGGGTACCTTTATTATTCTTCGGTCTTTGGGCAAATATCACCAACAATATTAATTCGGAAAATTTTGAATATGTATAGATGTAACCTTAAATGCGCATGGAATTAAAGACGCGTGAGGTTTCTAGCAAAATATTGCTAGCAATTGAGACGGTAGAAGATACATCAATTTATTTTTCATCTTTTATAACAAATTGGTAAAAGGAATTTGAATATTTAGTAAGCCAATGATTTTCGAATAACCAAAAAAGCAAACAAAGAAGAAACGTTAACTATCAAAACTATCCGAAAATTTAAATGAGATTGATTTAAATTTTTCCTGACTAAAAAAGATCACTGGTCCTGAATTAATAACAGTAAGATGAAGCTCAATATTTCTGCCCGCGGAAAATCTGAACGACTTCGGGTTGTTCAGTGTTGTTTTGTCACCATTTTGAGTCTAGTAATGTGAGGTCTTTGTGTTTACCAATCGTCGTTAGGTACATCTTAGAAGGGACATCTTATTTTTGGAAAATTGCTGCCAATTAGCTGATTGTCCATTCTGAATAATCTGTGGAAAATACCATCATTTCTATATCGTAATTTTAGGCGAATTGTGAAAATCCATGTTTTATGCAAAATATAAATAAAATTATTGTACTTGCATTTTAAAGTGTTGCTTCTAGATAAAGTTTTAGTACTAAAGTTCTTTCAGACTAAGCGTCAATCTATCTGTCACTGCCACTCCTAGTGGCTGATGTATCTGCTACCACTCATTCTTTGACTTTTAGCCTTTCGGTTTGTTTATAACTTAAACTCTGGCACATAGGCAGGGTTTAAGGGACCTCGCAGGGCCCTTAAATCTCCAGATTGTTACGATTCATCCTATAAATTATTTATTTCCGGATAGTTTGCTGATTTTTTTGATTCTTTGGATTCGTACCCTATCTCCCCCCCCCCCTTTAGAAATGCAGGACCTCTTTGTAATAAATTTTTGCGCACGTGTTGGGTCTTACACATAGTATCTTATGACACTCCCCGTTAGCATCACCACACTGAAATAATAAAATGGTGATCTTGTTGCCTGTGGGAAGACTGACCCAAATATTAACCAAAATAATTCATGGTGACTATACATACCTTGACAAATTTGTTTGGCTTTCTGAAGGAAGGGGTCCGAATAATAGCAGTAGCGGTGTAACAACGTAACACACAGTATCAATGGAAAGGAACTTCACTGTAAATCAATTTCAGAATTAACAAGTCAGCTATGGTTAATTCAAAAGGCGGCATGTTACACTATTTGTATTTTAGAGGTGAGGGGCAAAACTGAAATAAGGTTTTTTAAAGTTTTTTAAATGTTATTAATAAACAATATTTTAATAAAAGGAGGATCTTTTTAAAGTCAGAACGGCAAAATAATTTTGATATAAAAGAAACTCAGATTTCAACTGTTTGTTTGAGTGAGGAAAGAGAGCTTAGCACATTTTAGAGAAGTCAGAAACTTAGCTTGAGAAGCAAATTGGATAGAAAGAAATGACCAATGCGTATATCTGATTCATTTAAGGAGGAATGACCTTAGATCCAAGTTTTGTAGAACTTGCAGAAGATCAAAATTGAGAATCTTTGTATGATTTCGGTTTAAACAAGGTTGAATATGCTGGTCAATGGTAGACTTTCTACACTATAGTTGAAATTCGGCAGTAAAGGGAAGGGGGGGGGGGTGTATTTAGGGGGGTTTTCATAGCACCTTTTGAGTTACCGCAGTTGAAATGCCATGCTCAACCCAAGTGTCCTGCCCCAGTGGTTTACTAAGTGGTAAACCACCGTTTGTGTCGAACTGCGATTTACTGTAGTAATATAACGTGGATCAACCGTACTTTTACCTATCGGAAGCTGACAAATATGACGCGTTTCGCAAATACATGTTTTGTGAAAGATACGCTTTTCATGTCTACATTTACTGCTGCTAAGAGTGGTAAGATACTGATTATTGCGAAGTCTGAATGGTTCAAGCGTAATTTTTTTGTATTTGAGCTTGTTTATGTTGGTAAGCATGGAATTTTTGAAAGGTTTTCAAATAAAGTGTCAATCCATTCTTAATTTGTTCTTTTTCACTATTAATGTACATGGGCGCCCATAAGCTGAATTCCAGGGGGGGGGGGCAAACCTCATCTAATTGGCACTTTTAATGCTATATAATAGAAATATCAGAACAAAAATATAAAAATAAGGCAGCATCATTCAGCCAGGGGGGGCGGGAGCCCCCCCTGGCTTTTTTTTTTCTTTTTTTTTTAGTAAAGCGCAAGTTGTGTTATGGTCTTGTGAAGGCATGTGGGTTGTGGGTGGTCAGTATGGAATTTTTGAAAGATTTTCAAATTAAGTGTCAATCCATCCTGAATTTATCCTTTTTATTATGAATCTATTTAGTTATTTGGTTATGAACGTTTTTTGTTCCATCACTGTGCGGTTTCAAAAGATGAAGGGATCGTCATCGAAATATCACTTTCGATGCCTTTTCAAGATTCACAGACAAAGAGAGTATGCTTTTCAAACTTAGAAGATGAAGGATTTGGTAACATCCCTTGTTCCATAGGGTAGTCAATTGTATGGCTTATTAATCGGTATGTGGCAATTTTCATTTAAGGAAAAATGTCATGTTTATTAAAATCTAAATTTACCCAGATTTTAAGCTCAACACAAAGGTTGGTTGTATAGAAACTTTGGACCATATTTCTAAGAATATTTTTGGAGTATCGAAAACTACAACACGGTGTGTTTTGCGAACACAACAGAACACAAACACAATTATATATAACAAAGTATAACACAAATTCTCTGTCAAAACCTCGCACAAACGTATTGCCCTTGATTATAGATTTTCTTTAAAAACTGGGAATCTAAGGCTCTCACTGTACATTGGCTGGAAATATTGGATAGGAGCTGGCACGCAAGTATTCCAGACGGCCACTCAACCCCCTCAGTGTTTCGAACTGTCTGTCCCTCTTCTGTTTCTGCTGTGATTCAAGCTGTACGTTTCGCAATCTAAAAAAGAAATAAAGTTTTTACTACCAAGAGCACTCACAAAAAAATTTCCAAGACATTAAAAATTTAATGCTCTAAACTTTTTTTTTTCGATGGTGACAAGGGCTGAAAGCTTAGTAGAAAAAAGCTGTTCTAAAAAAAAAAAAAAAAAAAAAAAAACCTATCTCCTTTTGATCTTGACAAATTTAAGCTCTTTGCAAATTATTTTTCTTTTAGGGAGAGGTGGTTGGATATTTTAGCTGCTCCAAAATAGGTGCCTGTGATCAATAGATATTAGTTGAACAGCCAGTGAATTAAAAGCCACTCTATGCCTTTTTGAAGGGTTGCGTTTCCATTTTGCACTGTACATAAGATATTTGGAACATTGATTATAACTAGAAAATGGGTTAAAATTAAGTTACAAAATAAAAATTTCGAGATATATATAACTGAATCTACAAATAAATCTGGGTAATAAGATAGTTTAATAAAAAATCTATTTAATAAAATCTAGGTAATATAGTGTGTAGTCGAAGTAAATCAGCTTTTCAGGAACCTAATTCGTTAATTGCCCCCCCCCCCCAAAAAAAAATGCGACATGTATAATGCTTATTAGAAAACTAACATGGGTCAGCCTGAAATAAAGTCTTGGTCATAGTAGCTATTCTTATTCAAAAGGGATGTTACATTCTATATAGTCAGGCTGACAGAAAAAGTATGAGCTAAGCCTCCAGGGCTGCAGGGATTGTCCATCGACTTTGCGTTACTGATTTTAACAGGTCCATCTTTCTTTTAAATATTCTTCTAAATAGAAAAGGGTTCATCTTACCAATAACGAGAACAAATATTTTCTTAATCTTGTTTTGTCTGTATCCTACAAATCAAAGAATATGGGAGAATATGGTAACTTATTGAAAAATTATTGGTAATGGGTAACTTACACCCATTCTTCGCCTACAAATACTGAAAAAAAAAATTATTGTGATATTTTTTTAGTCATTCAAGGTCGAATTAAATAGATTTATATTAAACCAAATGTTCTGCAAATTTTGTTATCCATAAGGAATGATTTAAATACAGTTAATCTTACACTAAATACAATAGTAAGTCGATTTGGATATAGTAAAAATAGAAATAGAAATTCTTAATTTAAAGATGTTTTTGGTCAACTAAATACCGATTCAAATGTAGTTTACACCAAACTAAATGTTCTGCTAAATCAAATCAGATTCGTCCTTCAAGTAATTAAAACATAGTTCTTTTAGTGATGTTTTTTTGTCAGTAAACTAAAATACGGTTTATATGAAACTAATGCTCAACTAAATCCGATTTGATCCTTCCAAAAAATAATAAAATATTTTGTTTTCGTACTTTCGTTTTCTAAAATTCGCTATGTGTCATAAAAGGGTCGTTGACTCAAATTTTGACTCAAAAACGTATCGTGCCAAATAAATCTGGTAAACTCATTGTCTAAATGCTATTTTAGGGCTACGGTAATCGGCTTGAAGCATACACTACTTTGATAGTAGTTCTATTGTTTGTAGGAAGACATTAAAAGCTGCTGTGATGACTAAATGAAGTTTATTCTTCCTAACTTTAAGTAGTCCACAAAGCTCCAAATGACAAGCCTTCTTTTGTTTTTCGGTGACCTCCTAGGTCCTACTTACGGAGAGCGGATTGTTGTTAATTCAAAAATGACAATGGTGCTCGCGCTTATTAGTTAGATCCCATTTAAGCTCTAGTCCGAAAGCAGTTCTTCCGTTTCCCGTCTCTCTCTTCACGGGTTTACCTCGGCATGAGAAAGTGCATTACCAAAAGTTTTTTTCTTGGCCCTTCAATGAGTATGTTTGAAATGTCAGATATAGAAAATCGATTGTAAACTCCAAATCTTTTATCCTCGGCCATCTATATCTATACACAGCTTTATCTACATCTACAGATATATCTATATCACAGCTATATCTATACATAGCTAATATTAATAAATCGATAGGAAGCTCCAAATCTTATATGTTCAGCCATCTACATCTACACAGCTTTCGTGAGCACTTTCCTTGGAACTTTAATACTGACTTTTCGAGACCCCTAACTCTTTGTCGTAGAGTTAGCTCTGCTCATATTTCAAGAATAGCTAAAATGCTGATTAGATCTGAAATATCTGGCTAACGCTGAATAATCTTCTGTCTTGAAAATTTGTATCTAAGGTTTTTGAGATCCCATCGTGTTTACATACATTTTGGGGTAGGATCAATGCTGCTTTCACTTTTTCCTCGAATAAGTTTTTGTTATAAAGCCCCACTTTCCACACAAAGCAGACTTAAAAAGAAGAAAAGCATTTGACGGCCTAATGATCAAAAGGAAGGTGTGTGTTTGTTAAATTCATTAGAATTTGTTTCAATAAAGGCAAAGAACCATTATGACTCTAAATTAGTAAAAATGCCATATGCTAGAGGGCTGTTTTGTATCCAGATCCGCTGATTTCTTAACTAGAATATAATTCGTCTTTTACTGAAGAAGACTAAAGATTAAATATGAATTACGATGTATTCAGTCTATATAATGTTTCAAGAAAGGAAACGTGTCGTTTTGATATGTTCTTATATTAAGCATCTATTTCATCTGTAAAGTTGTGTTACACAGTGCGCTTAGGTAGGGATGGGATCTTTCATTCCCATTGATGGTTATAGTTTTGATGTTTCAAGCGAACGAGAAAATTGTTTGTTTTTAGGAATTGGGTAAATTTGACCCTATCCCGGAATAAATTCTGCTCCTTATGTGTATATGAAATTCAGCACTCGAAGCTTTAAAATGTACGAATTTCGAAACAGGTAATTCTCAATTGGTTTTTGACGAACTCTTCTCTCAGGCTTCACAGTCTTCTTCCATGAAAGAAGATTCAGAAGAAGTCTAACATCACCGTTTTTAAGTTGGCGCTGTCCAACGTTTTTGCCGTCAGTTTAGTATAGAACAATGCAAGAAAACTTACCTATACCTTAGCACTTTTTTATGGTTTTTATCTTTTTCAGCATGTTCTTTCTCTAAGGCTACAAGGCGCTCCCTTAATGAATCAATCTCCTTCTTCAAACCTTCAGAATTATTCAGTATATCTTTTTGCCTTTGAAGCAGTGTTTGGAGAATAGTGTACTTTTTGTGCAGTTCAGGAAGTTTAACATGTTCCTAAAAAAAATATATATATTTTCTAATTCACATTTCAAGTTGAAGAGTTAGGCACTTGTTGAAACCATGGCTTCCTACTTCTAGATTATGGTTTGTACCAGGGGTGTAGCTACAGCATTTTTATTGGAGGGGGGGGGACAAGAGAGGTCCATATCCAGAGAGTCAAGGGGCATGGGCTATATAATAATTTTTCTCCAAATTATTAGGGAGGACTATCGCCCCTCCTTGTCCCCCAAACGACACCATTGGTTTGAACCTAGTAAAGAACGAACCATGGACCATAGTAACCAAAAATTTAAACTCATTTTTAAAAAAAACTATCAAGTACGACAGAACTGTCATTTGTGGTTGATTCAGGAATGGTAGCTATGATTTCGATTAATCTTAATGAAAAAAGTTTATGGCTAAAACAATAGGAATTTCAAAAGTAACCTTGAAAACCGTCAAAAATGGTGTTGAGGGAACTCACTTTTTTCTTTTTTTTCTTTTCTTTACCGTTAGTAGGGCAGTGGATCCTCATAGTGAGCTGTTTAAGGGCTCATTTGAAAGGAAATTGTCATACCTAGTGCTTTTTATAAGTATTAAAAGCGTACTATTGAGATTCAATTCGTTTTTTTTTTTACAAAACTACATCTTCATATACAATGACGGAAAACACGTATATTTTGAAAAAAATGTATAATATCATAATATAATATGATGTAGTAAAGATAACATAAAGATAATATAGCAGACAAATATATTGTAAAGTTGCTTCTCTGGGACGTAATGTCATATTTGAGTGACTCTGCAGCTTTATTTCCGGGGGCTCGTTCTTTAGTGTGTGTGATTTATAAGGGACCCACAGTACAGATGAAATTGAATTAATGGAGAATACATTATTAGGGCTGAGTGTGGGGCCATTTATATTATAAGATATAAGAATATTTCGCAAAATTCCAAAACTGTACGGAATGTTTGGAGAAAGTGGGGGTAAAAGACAGATTGCAGGCATCAATGACGTGGTTGAATTCGATTATAATTTCGAATGTAATTTCATAAGAAATTGGCTTTCAATATTTTGTTATGATCCAACACAAGCAAACAAATAATGAACCACAAATAAAAATTGAATATTTATGACTAAAGCATAAGAAACCATGTAAAATATAATCCTAAGTTCACACGAAAAAGCTATTGTAATTTTATTCAACTGCATCAATGAGCAATTCTAGTGGCTGCTATCAAAGAGGAAAAGAGAAATTTAATGTTATATGCTTCCATTTTAAAAAGTATGCAACAAATCCATTGGTTTCTTTTTGTGTCGTCAATCCGCGCATTCCTTTTTAGCCAATCACAATGCTCCTTAAGCGTATACCAGAATAATTGGCCAAATTACACTTTATGAAGCAGCTAAACATATTAAATCTGAAAAGTTGCCTAGTACCCCAATAAAAGCTGATTAAAAAAAAAATATTAGGTTCTTGACAAAGCAGCTAAAGATGTGAAAGTTGGCAGCAACAAAGCTCCTGGTAAACTGTGTCCCCCTCCCCCCTTCCCTTGGAAGTTTCCTTGTAACATTCAGGATGCCTTCCCCTACATCTCCACATTTTGTGCTGGTAAGTATATAAGTGTGATCTATTATATTACAGGAAAAACAGCTCTGAAACAAAAGGGGAGCTATCACCGTGCAGCACCCATATTACAGGTTTAGTCCAAAAATATTCCGGGGAATAAAGGGGAATTAGATGCTGATTTATAACCCCCCCCCCCCCCCCAAAAAAAGGTCCTTCTATATTTATCTGAAGGCTTTCGGAGAGTTATAATTTTTTTTTTGAAAACACTCTAGACTCCTCTCACCACTTGCATTAAGAATTCACCGGGTCCCATACATAATAACTGATGCTTAAGTGTACACATCTTTATATAATCTTGTCAAGCCTCAAATGAATCAATTTCGTTAAATGAAGCAAATATGAATGTGTATATCAACATTTTATTTTGTATGGACTACATTTTCAAAAGGTTTGTGGTAACGAACTAAGTATGGAGCGAACCGGCTCAATAGTATACCCGAAACTAAAACAACGGAATTTTGATACCAATAGATACATAAAAAAAATCGGATTTTTATGCTGATTTAAAATATACAAGTTTCATCAAGTTTAGTCCTACCTATCAAAGTTACGAGCCCCAGAAAATTTGTCTTATTTTCGAATAGAGGGGGAAACACCCCCTAAAAGTCATATAATCTCACTGAAAATCACACCATCAGATTCAGCTTAACGGATAAACCTACTGTAGAGGTTTCAAGCTCCTATCTGCACAAATGTGGAATTTTGTATTTTTGCCAGAGAAAGATCACTGATGCGTGTTTATTTTATTTTTTCCCCTTGGGGTGATCCTATCGACCCAGTGGTCCTAAAATTTCGTGAGAGGGCTCATTCGAACAGAAATTAAAAGTTCTAGTGCCCTTTTTAAGTGAGAAAAAAAATTGGAGGGCAACTAGACACCCTCCCACGCTCATTTGTTACCAAAGTCACCGGATCAAAATTTTGAGATAGCCATTTTGTTCAGCATAGTCGAAATATCTAATAGCTATGTCTTTGAGGATGACTTAATCCCCCAAATTCCCCGGGGGAAGGGCTCCAAATTATGAACTTTGCCCAGTGTTTACATAAATTATTGGTTATTGGCAAGTATGCAGACGTTTTCAGGGTTTTTTTTTCTGGTGGGGGGAGGGATTGGGAAACATGAGAGGATCTTTCCATCAAGGAATTTTTCTTGGGGGAAGAGAATTTCCATGAAGGGGGCGCTGAATTTTCCAGCATTGTTTAAAAAACAATCAGAAATTAAATAAAAAACAAGTTTTTTCAACTGAAAGCAAGGAGTAACATTAAAACTTATATGAGTCGGTTCGTCCTCTCGTCCATACCTCGCTCTTTACGATAAAGTATTTTTAGTAATTTCAAAAGAGCTATTTATTCTGATTAATTAAACAAACTTTTTCCACAAAATAAGTTTTTCAAAGAAAAGTAAAGAACTCCATTAAACAAAAAATGAGCAAAAATGAAATCAAATAATTTACCAAGCGTGAAACTACCACAAATCAGCATCGATAAATAAATGAAACCCAAAACCAAGAGAAATTACAATATATAACCGAGTCAAACTCAAAACGAGCAGAAATTAACATAAGTTGGGCTCAAAACCCCTATGCCTTCCCAAGGTCAGAGCAAAATTTGCACTTTACTGAAAAAAAAAAAAATACAAATGAATATACATTGTCATTTTAATATACATATACTGATATTTAGTAATCAAAATGTTAATATTATTTGATTTATTAAAACGAAAAAAGTAAAAACCTTTATATTTTTTTTCAGTAAAGTGCAAATTTTGTTCTGGCGTTGGGAAGGCATTAGGGTTTTGAGCCCAACTTATGTTAATTTCTGCTCGTTTTGAGTTTCTACGACAACGCTTTCTGTAAAAACCTTATATGCCCCCAGGGCATAACTTACAAACATTGCCCTGAAGGCTATGGGGTAGTATCCTCCTCAAAACATAATTTCTATTGGGAAAACAACTACGCTGAACAAAATGCCTATCTAATAAATTTTATCGGATGTGTTTGTGGGAATGATGGGCGTGGGGGGGGGGGGGGGTTATTTGCCCACTAATCACTTTCAACTATTAAAAGGGCACAAGCCACTCCAATTTCCAATTGAATGGGCCCTTTTCGAAGTTTCTACGACAACTGCTTTGGTACGAAGTACCCTGCTCTAAAGAAAAAAAAAATAATACATTGCTCCAACATCGTTCTTATATGCCCCCAGTGTATAACTTAGAACCCTTGCCCTAAGGGTTGTGGGGGGTGTCCTCCCCAAAAGATATTTTCTATCTGGAAATCAACTACGCTGAACAAAATGGCTATCTCAAAATTTTGATTGGATGTGTTTGGGGGAATGATGGGCGTGGGGGGTGGTTGGATGGGGGGATGGTTGCCCTCCAATCACTTTCGACTATTAAAAAGGGCACTAGCCATTCCGATTTCCAATCGAATGAGCCCTTTTCGATGTTTCTACGACAACTCCTTGATACGATACGAAGTGCCCTGGTATGGAAAAAATAAATAATACATTGTGCCAACATCGTTCTTTACTTAGGCAGCGCGATTGCGCTGCCTATGATTAAACGGCCTTTGTGATTCAGGGTCATTCTTAAAGAATTGGAACATAATTCAAAATTTGGCATAAAGAGCGAGGTATTGACGACGGGGTGAACCCCCTAATATTACGTACATGAGGAAGTTTGCCCCCCTCGTCAATACCTCGCTCTTTACGCTAAAGTTCAAATCTTGTTAAATAATGGCCGATATAAGCAATAATTTGTTTGTGTTATTTTCCGACTGATTTAATTCTACTTTAAGCAGCTTCATAACTATTATTTTCATGTGATAATAAGCCAAAGATATTGTATGTCTCGGCTTATGGTTGTTATTAAATAAAATTAAAAAAAAACAAGTTTTTCCAACTGAAAGTAAGGAATAACATTAAAGCTTAGAACGAACATAAATTATTACGTATATCTTTTAAAGATATTTTCTTTCATTTATTTCGATCATTTGAGAATTGCTCAACTTGTGACTTTCATTTTCTTAAAAAGTTTCGACCTCTTTGGCCGTTTTGTTACTATGCCTTACATAATTAGTTTCGCAAATATCGTTAATTTAAGTTGCGTCGGAGAATCTTTCAATGGAAAAATTCTCATGGGGGAAGGGAATTTTTCATGGAGGGGGAGCTGGATTTCCTGACGTTATTTAAAAAACGATCATCAATTAAACAAAAAACAAGTTTTTTCAACTGAAAGTAAGGAGCAACATTAAAACTTAAAACTAACAGAGAATATTACGTATATGAGATGGGTTGCCTCTCCTCAATAGCTCGTTCTTACGCTAAAATTTCTTTTTTAGCTTTCAAAAGAGGTTATTATTCTAATTAAACAGACTTTGTGATTCAGGAGTCATTCTTAGACAACTGGAACAAAAATCAAACTTAGGTTATTATAAAATTATTATTAGTTAAAAAAAAGTAAAGTTAATATGCAAATTCTGTTTTAATTATTCATATACGGTGATCCAATTTAAAAATCTGCATTAATCCAAAAACGTTCAGAAATTAAGTAAAACAACAAGTTTTTTTAACTGAAAGTAAAGTGCGGCATTAAAACTTAAAACGAACAGAAATTATTCCGTATATGAAAGGGGCTGTCCCCTCCTCAACGCCCGCTCTTTACCCTAACGTTTTTTTTTGTTTTATAAAGTAGAGTTGTGAGAAAGAGTCAAACTTCAGCGTAAAGTGTGGGGCGTTGAGGAGGGGACAGCCCCTTTCATATACGGAATAATTTCTGTTCGTTTTAAGTTTTAATGTCGCTCCTTACTTTCAGTTAAAAAACTTGTTTTTTTTATTTAATTATCTTTAGGAACGAATGCCCCGCCACGCAGCATTAGCCTGCTGTCAAGGTTCAGTAAAAAGTTTTTCGGTAATTTCGAATCGACTGGCTATGTCATAATTTCCACTCAATTAGATTTTGCTCTTTGGCTTAAAATTACTGTTTTGCGCCATAAAATGGCTGAAAGAGGTTTACAAAGCATCTTTTGGTTTAACAGCACAAGTCGTAAAATACAAATAGTTTCTGAGATTTCAAGATGGACATACTATGGACGTATTATAGACGAAATATGGACATAATTTGGCAAAAATGACACATTTTTTGATACTCAGGGGACATAAACAAGAACTGAGATGTTTGCAACCCTGGTCAAGGCTCACTAAAAAGTTTTTCGGTAATTTTTTGAATCTACTAGCTATGATATAATTTCCACGCAATTAGGTTTTGTTCTTTGGCTTAAAATTACTGTTTTGCGCCATAAAATGGCTGAAAGAGGTTTACAAAGCATCTTTTGGTCAACAGCACAAGTCGTAAAATACAAATAGTTTCTGAGGTTTCAAGATGGACATATTATGGACGTACTATAGACGAAATATGGACATAATTTGGCAAAAAATGACACATTTTTGAATACTCAGAGGACATAAACAAGAACTGAGAAGTTTGCAACCCTGGTCAAGGCTCACTAAAAAGTTTATCGATAATTTTGAATCAACTAGCAATGACATAATTTCCACTCAATTAGATTTTGTTCTTTGGCTTAAAATTGGTGTTTTGCGCCCCATTGTAGTGGCTGAAAACACCACTTTTCAGTGGTACAATCTTTGTTGCTACTTAATAAGGGTACTATAAATTTCAATTTGAATAAGAATTTACCCAATATTCTACGACCATTTGTTTGATGCAATCACTTCTCAAAGAAAAACAACGAATAAACACTCATTCATGATTACCACCACCCCACCCCCCCACCCCCTAAGAAATGAAATTTCGTATTTTCATAGATAGAGACTTGAAACATCTGCCACAGGGTTTTCTGATACGTCGAATTTGAAGCCTTAAGTTTCATCGAGATTACTTGCCCTTTTGGGGATGTTTCCCCCTTTGTCTAGAATAAAGCAAATTTTCTCCGACTCGTAACTTCTGGTGATTAACTTTAAGCTTAACGGATTTTGTAAACTAAGGATAACCCTGAAAATTAAATTCTTTTAGCATATATACTATTATAAAAACTCCTTTGTTTCGGTTTCGGCAACTATTAGCGGGAGTGCTCCTTATTCACAGTTTATTGCTGCAGGCTGTTTGATTTATGAATAATATTACCCTTTTTTATGCTACAAATCAAATTTAGAACTTAAGTAAATTTTTATTTACCAACTCTGTTCATTAATGAACAATTTGATTGTGGCAAGGGCTGGTGCCACGGTGGTGAAATCTTATAACGTCAAGCAGGCCTATGGTTAGAGCGGGAGAAAAGAGCCTTTATTATATTTAGCACGCTTGAAGTCCCCTCATCCATGTATTAAGGGAGATCTAAGGAAAAGGGGAACCTCCTGAGAGGATGCAAAGAGGGCTTTGAAGAGATTGGGATGGAGGAGGAGCGTGCGTAGCTGTGTTGGCCTCAAGTGGTTTGGTGCTGCAGTGAGTTGTTAGTAGTAGTAGTAGTAGTAGTAGTAGTAGTAGTAATTCATTGCTTTTGACTTAGGGTGATCGTTAGATTAGGCTTGCTGTTTAACCATAAGTCCATAATTGCAATCCCTTTGACTTATAAAGCTGACTTATATACCTCTTTATAATTTCAAGCTGCAACAGCAGCTCAGTTTCAACAAACCAAATTAACAAACTTGAGCAAATGTTCAGTACAAAATGAGACTGAGTTCAAGAAACTTTTGCGACGTAATTTTTTTTTTTTTTTTGGCAAGTAATGATGTCCCAATGGCCGATATTAGATTTTTGATCGACTAAGACCAATTATATAACAAATTTCAGCACACGTGCTCCTCAACTTGAGATAGCACAGCCTTTCTAACAAGGGTACAAGTATTTACTGGTTACGCTAATGACCAAATTAGAAAGTTGATCAAGTGTCCATTGAAAAGAAAATCTAGAAGTTTACAAAATCACATGAAAAAAATTGGACTGTGATGAGTTACTGTATCCCTGTGGCAAGACTAATATTCTCGGAAATCTTTAAAGCTAGAAAATCAGACGCTTGACAAACTGGGAAATCAGTTCTTCCAATTCGAGTAACATTACTCTAAAAATTCTCAAATCCTGTAATGGATTCAATAATTACTCGTATTCCCGAACTATTAAATCAGCGTAGATTAAGTTTTTATATTACTTCCTTTCTTTCTTTACATCTCACCTTTGCTCTGCCAATTTTACTCCATCCTCTCAAGGGTTTATATCTTTGTAGCCACATTCCAGCAACTCTGAGTGATGGGAATGAAAGGTTTCGGTCCATAACAAGTTATTGATCCCAAAGGAAATGGGAACTTCTTGGGAGGGGGTAAAGAGGGAGGTTATGGATGGATCGGGATGAAGGAGGAGCGCGTGTAGCTGTTTTGGCCTCAGGCGGCTTGGTGCTGCATTGAGCTGTTAGTAGTAGCCTTATCTGCTTTATCTGACCATTCGTTACCTATGATCCCTGAATATCTTGGGGGCCACGGCAGTGTAGCACGGTTAGCGTTGGTTGCTAGTCTGTTTGAGGCTTCATTGCAATTTAATTTCCCCTTTTTTCTGATTTTAAGATTCTCAAGAGTTTTAAGGCATGTTTAGTTACCATATAAAATGCAAATATTCTTTCCTTTGCTTCTCAGTAGACCCAGTCTCTTAGCTGCTTATTCTAAGCCAAAAATTTCAGCCTGGATAACTGTTGCAAATTCCCCTAAGTGATTACTCGTAAGGTTTAAGAAGAGCAATGCCTTTTACGGTTACTGACCTCTTCTTTGAAGTACAATGGACAGTGGAAGTGAAATCTGATTGTATGATTGGTGAGACCACACTGGCTAATCATGACAAAACGAGAGAATCGCAAAGAAGAGAGAAACGAGGACAGTAATATCCAGTGAAAAAACGAAGAAGACTATGCAAATATTCCGGTCCAAGACCTTCACTTGACCGTCTTTAGTGCAATTAAAAAAAAAAAAAAAAAAAAAAAAAAAAAAAAATACAGATATAAATCCAAAGGATAATATAAAAAACAAACACTGACACTGAAATAGGAAAGACCCTTTCCAAGCAACGATAAAAAGGCAGTTATTTCTTTAAATTTATGTAAAACATTCTTAAATAAATAATTTCATTATAAATGGGGTTTAGATTGGTTTCACCAGTATGTCTATTGAGGGCGACCTTTTGATGAATGTGCTTTTTCATTTCAACTGCCTCTCTGAAAACTTGTATGAGACCCTTATCGGGGGCAATAATGGAGGTGTTATCAAGCAAAATGAAATGGTGTGGGAATTCATAGACGTCTCGAGCCAAGGCGGAATCAAAAGTCTCAGGCCTTTGGTGTAGCCCTATGGCTTTGTCGATTGAGGACCTTTTTTCCGACAACCTTTGCCCCAATTGCTGATGGATTCTTCCAAAATAAAAACAGCCACAAGAACAGGGAACCTTATAAATACCAATGCCCAAAATGGGGCTGATTTTATCTTTGCCGCTGTCGAAAAAGCTCTGTATTTTATTGAATTCTTAGAAGTAACATTAAGGTTATGTTTTTTTTAGGATTCTTCTCAGTTCGTCACTCAATTTGGGAATATAGGGTACAGCAGGGAAAAGTTTCTTAGCCCCCACCAAGTGGATGATATCTGTTGGCGGTTGTGAAGTTGATGAATCCTTTTTTGCCTTTTTTGTGTTTCTTCTATGATAGATTCAAGTAATTTTATGGGATATCTAAAAAAAATAGGAAACATCTGAATTAAATTCTAGATAAGATTTTTGAAATTTTTTGTTTTTCTTCACATGTAGTTAGGCAGTTTTTGATACTAGCAGCGTCAAATTAAAAATGAAGAAGCTTGAGTATTTAAGCAAAAAATAGCCTAAGTATATATGGCACCAAATAGCTTAAAAAGATATATTTAACTTTTATTTGAAGGTGTAGCTGTACCTTAGAAATAAAAAATCGTCAGGTGTTTGAACTTTTGTAGACGAAAAGTGGTTTGATGAAGCAATATTAATGAAAATGTGATGCTATCTTAAAAACTTCTTCATTTTGAGATAAGAAAAACCAAAATCTGGAAAATTCCGGTTTCCAGTATGGATAGACCAAATATAATTAGTTGAAATGTGGTTGTTGAACTAAGTCAAAACACACTATGAGCATGCAAATCGCCAAAAGGGTGTATCAGCGATACCACTTTTGCTGCTTCTTCTTCTACTATTACTGCTGCCATTACTGTCACTATTGAACTAAATCAAAATAGCTTAAGTTCATCCAGGTTGTCAGCATGTCCAGGCGGGAATAGGGTATAGAATAGGATATAAAGTAGAAATATTCACGGAAATTTTATATTGATTTAAAATGAAATAAAAAGGCACTATGCGCCTGCTGGTTGTCAATAAGACGTCTCAGCAAAATTAAGAACGACTGAGGGTATTAAGTTGAAACGTTCAGGGCTACTACTGCTTTAACTTCTTATCTTACAATTGAACTAAAGAAAAGAAGTGAAAGTGCATTCAGGTATCCAAAATAGCATAGATGTTTTAGAAAAGGGTCTTAAGTTTTATTTTTCTGTGACCATTGAAAAGACTATGTCAACAAAAAACAAAAACAAATTAATATAATAAAACTTTTCGCAAAACAAGTATTTCAACGAAAAGTGAAGGGCTAAACTACATGAAAAATGAACAAAAATAGAGGCAAATAATTTTCTAACATAAAACTACCACAAATCACCATCAATAAATAAATGAAACCAAAAAACGAACAGAAATTACAAAAAATAGCCAAGTAAAACCCAGTCAAACTCAAAACGAGCAGAAACTAAGATGAGTAGGACTGACGCCCCCATGCCTTCTAAAGACTAGTGCATAATCTGTATTTTACCTAAAGCAAAATATGCTTCAATATTTTCTCTTTTTTAACTTCAATAAATAAAAAAATATAAAGACTTTTAACAATGAATATATATATATATATATATATATATATATATATATATATATATATATATATATATATATATATATATATATATATATATATATATATATATATATATATATATATATATATATATATATATATATATATATATATATATATATATATATATATATATATATATATATATATATATATATAATATATATATATATATATATATATATATATATATATATATATATATATATATATATATATATACATATATACATATAAAACTGTCAATCCACATTCATTTGTTTTTTTTCAGTAATCTTTGTTATCTATATCTTCATTCAGTCTGTATTTTCATAATCTATAAATTTGTAAATTCTATAAAATTGTATAAATCTGTAAATTCTGTAAATGGAAAAGCAGTTTGGTCTAAGAAATTAATAGTATAGAATAATATTTCTTATATAATTCAATTTTTAATTTACATCAAACAGTTCGTGGTAACGAACTGTTAGTAAGGAGCGACCCGGCTCAACAGTAACCGAAACTCTTAAACGCGGAATTTTGATGGCAATAGATACATCAAAAGAATCAGATTTTTATGTTGATTTCAAATATATAGATTTCATCAAGTTAAGCCCTACCCATCAAAAGTTAAAGTTTTTTTTTTTTTTTTACACAAAATATGTTTTTTACCCATCAGAAGTTGAAAACCTATGCCTTATTTTCGTAAAAAGGGGGGAACACCCCCTAAAATTCAGAGAATCTTAATGAAAATAACACCATCAGATTCAACGTACCAGAGAAACCTAATGTAGAGGTTTCAAGCTCCTATCTACAAAAATGTGGAATTTCATATTTTTGCCAGAAGAAAGATCACGGATGCGTGTCTATTTTTTTCCCCCCAGGGGTGATCGTATCGACCCAGTGGTCCTAGTTCATCGGGAGAGGGCTCATTCAAACGGAAATTCAAAGTTCCAGTGACCTTTTTAAGTGAAAAAAATTTGGAGGGCAACTAGGCCCTTTCCAGCGCTCATTTTTTTCTCAAAATCATCCGATGAAAATTTTGAGATAGCCATTTTGTTCAGGATAGTTTAAAAATCTAACAACTATTTCTTGGAAGACGACTTAATTCCCCACAGTCCATAGGGGAAGGGCGGAAAGTTATGAGCTTTGCCCATTGTTTACATATAGTATTGGTTATTGGGAAATATACAGACGTTTTCAGGGGGGATTTTTTCTGGTGGGGGGTCGTGGAGGGGATTATGTGGGATAATCTTTCCATGGACAAATTTTTCCTGGGGGAAGGGAATTTTCCACGAAGGGGGCGCCGGATTTCACACCATTTTAAAAAAACGGTCAGAAATTAAATTAAAAAAAACAAGATTGTTCAACTAAAAGTAAGGAGCAACATTAAAACTTAAAACGAACAGAAATTATTACGTATATGGGTGGGCTCGCCCCCCACCCTTTTTATTGCCTCGCTCTTTACGCTAAAGTTTTTTTAGTACTTACAAAAGAGCTATTTACTCTAATTAAACGGCCTTTGTGATTCATGGGGTATTCTTAAACAAGTGGAATAAAAATTCGAACTTTAGCGTAAAGAGCGAGGTTATCTACTTTCCGGATATTCAAAATTTCATTTGACGCTCAGACCGCTAATTGACCCTCAAATGAGACCATTATAAATTAGTCGTGTATTTTCTTCAGGCTACTTAAGGATCTTTCTGTTCCTAGTAGAATTCTCCAAAAATTAAGAAATATAACGAGCCAGTTTATTTGAAATGGTTTTGCGAACCAGTAATTTCGTTCATTTTAACTTTCAACTTCGTTCTTTACTATCATTATACAAAATTTATTTTTTCCAAATTAATTTATCACAAGGACATACGTTTTGCTTCAAGCTTTACATGGGTTATTTATAAAAAGTCACTCTGAATTTGATTTACTTAAAAAGACCAAATATTATTGAGTTATCAACCTAATTGTTATCAACTTTTTGGACATTCAAAATTTTATTTGACGCTTAGACCACTAACTGACCCTCAAAAGATGTAGGGGTCGTACTTCCATAGCCCCTACCTTGAATGGAACCGAACAAGCAGACTCAGTAAGTATCCGCGTAGATGATGAAAAATTTAGGCTAAAGTAAGAAGAAGGGCAAAAGAAAGAGAGAGAGAGAGAGAGAGAGAGAGAGAGAGAGAGAGAGAGAGAGAGAGAGAGAGAGAGAGAGAGAGAGACAGAGAGACAGAGAGAGAGAAAGAGAAAGAGAGAGAGAGAGGGGGGAGAGAGAGAGAGAGAGAAAGAGAGAGATAGAGAGACAATTAATTGGGGAGTAAGAAGAATAATTAGTTACTAACCAATGAATTACTACCAGAAAATATACGCTCAAACTTCTCACACAATGATTCAAGGTTTTCCATCTTTATTTGTTTGTCTCCTGGGCAACCGAATTGGGCAACTCAAAGAAAAGAAGAAGCTATTGAACAGCATATTGACTCATCCATTCAAGCACCATCTTTCAGCCGAGGCGTCACGTAGGGGGGGGGGGCTCCCACAATTTTTTCAGTCAGTTGGTAAAATATTTTAATGGTTAAATAGTTTCACAAAGCACCGTTATTGTATTTGCTAATTTTTTTTATTTTATTTAGTAAATGAACTGTAGTCAATACATGACGAAAAACCAATGAAATAAGATCCGTCTGTGTCGATGAAAAACAAAAAGAAATAAAGTAATTTTAATACCAATATTGCCCAAATCAAAGAACTGGTACAAAAAATTAAACTTTAGTGTAAGAGTGAGGGATTGAATAATATCTATTTGTTGTAAGTTTTCATATCGGGCAACTTTCTAAGGCCAAATATATTTGCTCAAGCACTAAAAATTTTAATTTCTAATCAAACTAGCTCCTTCAAAAGTTTCAATGATGTCCCTAGCTATTAAGGAGCAGCGCTGCCTATGATATCTTTTATATACTCTTTTGAAAACCTGCATGCATATATTTTTTTTTATTGTAGCTCCCCCTAAAAGTTTCACCTTAATTCCCTTAGCGTCATTAGTTGCAGTAAGCGTAATGTAGTAGTATTAATAGTATACACATAGTGCCTTCTGGCTAGATTAAGATCTGCCGTAACTTACCCTTATAGGTCTGACTTAATAGTGTGAGCTGTTTTTGAGATATTGCTTTGTCACCTTTTTGGCGACAAATCTACATGTTTAAAGATCCTTTTAACCTAGTTCATTATCGGCCTAAATATTCCTTTAAAATTCACCTTAATATTCTTAGCTTGTGTAATAGCAATAGTTTTAGTAGCATTATAAGCATAGCAGCTTTCTTCAACATCCCCTTCAACAAACCCGGAAAGTTTCAAATTAATATCATCAACCGTTTCTGAAGCATATCTAATCCACGGATCATTTTTTCTATTATTATGCAGTTCAAATCTGGTTTGGCTTTTTGCATTCATGGACCTCTAACCTGAAAGAGGTAGTTCGTTTTTAATCCACACAAACATTTACATTGGCACTGCGAAGGGAAGTTCCTAAAGTCTGAAAAGAGTATTGCATTCATGGACCTCTAACCTGAAAGGGGCGGTTCGTTTTTAATCCACACAAACATTTACATTGGCACTGCGAAGGGAAGATCCTAAAGTCTGAAAAGAGTATTGCATTCATGGACCTCTAACCTGAAAGGGGTAGTTCGTTTTTAATCCACACAAACATTTACATTGGCACTGCGAAGGGAAGTTCCTAAAGTCTGATAAGAGTATTGCATTCATGGACCTCTAACCTGAAAGGGGTAGTTCGTTTTTAATCCACACAAACATTTACATTGGCACTGCGAAAGTTCCTAAAGTCTGAAAAGAGTATTGCATTCATGGACCTCTAACCTGAAAGGGGTAGTTCGTTTTTAATCCACTCAAACATTTACATTGGCACTGCGAAAGTTCCTAAAGTCTGAAGAGAGTATTTTCCTTAACTGTGTGTGTACAAAGAGAAGGGGTAGTGGATTTCAGGTCCTAAGAAAGCCTCCTAAAAACAAACAAAATAGACATGCACGAAGAATGCTAGCATTGCAACAGACCCTTGACAATTTCTGACCTAATTCGTCTATTTTTCCCCATAATTCAACGTTAGCGTCCGTGTCTTCCAATGCCTATCCCTCTGTTTGGGTTGTCAATTAGAAATCTTTTCGTGTTTTATATACAGGTAGGCCAACAATCGGAAGCGTCACTAGCCAAAATATTAATTTTTTTTGTGGGGAGGGGGATGGTTTTACTTACTGGATGGTCATTTTACCGACTCCTTAGGATGATATTGTTATTAAAATTGATTTTTTTCCCACCGACTGAGACCGATCTTCTTTCATTGATTTTCATGTTATTTATTTCATTCAGCTAATATACCTAAAACTAAAATCGAATCAGCCCAAAATAGAGGTAAAATCCATTTTCTTCAACAATTGATGGAAAATATTTTTTTTTAGTTTTTTTTTGGGGGGGGAGGGGGCACCCATACTTGACGCCCTTGGGTAAAATCACGTGGTATGATGCTATAGCTCATATTAGGAATAAATATTTTCTTATAAAAATGGTTAGTTTTTCTCTTGCACGACTTAAAAAAAAAAAAAAAAAGGAAAAAATGTGGCGCACGAGAGTACACCTCGCCATATCTGTTAATCCACTTCAGAATAGGGGTCGCACCATTTCTTTTTTTGGCTAAAATAGAAACGGTAAAAAACGGCAATTAAAAAACGGAACAGAAACAGATTCTAACAGAAACTAATAAAAAAAATAAATTCCGTTTCTTTTTTTTTGTTTTTTTACCGAAAAACAGACACGGCCCGTTTTTTCTTTTTAACGGTCGTTTTAACATATATTTCCGTTTTTTAAGTTTTTAAGGCTTATGAGAGTAAAATGAACATTGACAAGCATTGATTAATAAAAAATATCAAATATAAAAAAAGATCAAACATTCAAAATGGTCACATAAATCAAAACTTATCACTTAGAAACATTCGCTGTTCAAGTGACTTTGCAGTCATCCGTGAGCACTGTTTCGAGTAAACTACCAGACAATACTAAATGCACTCACACTTGATACTGAAGTTGCAGGCACTGCGAGATGCATACAAGCAATTTCACTTAACTCTGGGTAAGTGTAGAGATAGTCAGTCAAAAATTATAGCAGATCAGAATAATTTTTTCCTGATCTATGTCTCTCACTCAAGAATACTGGAACTCTCTCTTCATATGCCCTAATAATATTTGCTGCTGTGCGGGCAGTGGTTATATTGTTAGCATTTTGATTTGAAGAGTTCATCTGAAGCCCAGTTGTGTCGTGAAATTTAGCAAACAAGCTGTCTTCTTGATGTGGAGTCGATGATGCATTTTCGTTAGTCTTTGTCTTGATAGGAGTGAGATTGGGAAAGATGCAGAGTTCAATTGGATTTAAAGGCATTTTTCTGTATTTCTCTTCTCGGAAATGAACTGCTGGAGAAGTGAAGAGACGGACTGACGAGCTGAATCTCTGTCTATATCGTTAATTTTTTCGTAGATTGCAGGGTAAAAAAAACCCAGCTCTTGTTAAGAGTAGCATATAAAATCTAGGACAGTTAAAAAAATATCTCTTGGGTTGGACAGCTAATAATTCCTTCAGGCCATTGACTGACACAGGAATAGCACTACTATCTGACGTCTCAAAAAATAACGTTGAAGAATTTGCGCGGTGTTTCTTTACGGGCACAATAGATTTCTATTATAGTAAGGGCGCTGTTCCATCGAACATTCATGTCAACGCCTTGCTCTTTACGCTAAAATTTTTGTTGTTTTAAAAAATAGAGTTGTGAGAAAGAGTCAAACTATAGCGTAAAGAGCGAGGCGTTGAGGAGGGGACAGCCTCTGTCATATACAGAATAACTTCTGTTCATTTTAAGTTTTAATGTCGCTCCTTACTTTCAGTAAAAAACTTGTTTTTTTTATTTAGTTTCTGAGCGTTTTTGAATTAATGTAGGTTTTGATTTTGGCTCACCGTACATGAATAATTAAAACGAAATTTGAATATTAATTTTACTTTTTTTTGGTTAAATAGCTTTTTTCGAAATTTACGAACGTTTTTATTAGTAATAAATATACATAACTTACAAATTAACTTACATAACGAACTTCTATATTCAAATATTTTTTAATACGTATATTAGGGGGGTTCACCCCTTAGTCAATACCTCGCTCTTTGCGCTAAAGTTCGAATTTTGTTCCAATTCTTTAAAAATTACCCCTTTATCACAAAGGCCGTTAATTAGAATAAATAGAACTTATGAAAGTATTAGAAAAGACTTTAGCGTAAAGAACGAGGTATTGACTAGGGGGCGAACCCAATCATATACGTAATAATTTCTTTTCGTTGTAATTTTTTATGTTGCTCCTTACTTTCAGCTGAAAAACTTGTTTTTTTGTATTTAATTTCTGATAGTTTTTTTTTTAAATAATGCTGGGAAATCCGGCACCCTCTTCATAGCAATTTCTCTTCCCCCATGAAAACTTCCTCCATGGAAAGATTCTCCCACGTGACCCCCAGCCCTCCCCCACTACCAGAAATAATCCCCCCTGAAAACGTCTATATACTCCCAATAACCAATACTATATGTAAGCATTGGGCAAAGTTCATAACTTGCAGCCCTTCCCCCGGTGACTGTGGGGAATTAAGTCAACCTTAAATACATAGCTATTATATTTTTTGACCAAGTTGAAAAAAAAGGCTATGTCAAAATTTTGATCGGGTGACTTTGGGAAAAAATGAGGATGAGAGGGGATAGCTAACCTCCATTTTTTTGGGTCACTTAAAAAGGGCACTAGAACTTTTAATTTCCATTCGAATGAGCCCTCCCGCGATATCCTAGGACTGGGTCGATAAAATCACCCCTGGGAAAAAAACAACAAACAAACAAATAAACGCGCACCCGTGATCTTTCTTCTGGCAAAAAATACAAAATTCCACATTTTTGTAGATAGGAGCTTGACACCTGTACAGTAGGGTTCTCTGATACGCTGAATCTGATGTTGTGATTTTCATTAATGTTCTATGACTTTTAGGGGTGTTTCCTCCTTTTTCGAAAATCAGGAACATTTTCTCAGGCGCATAGCTTTTGATGGGTAGGACTAAACGAATGGGTTGATGAAACTTGTATATTTGAAATCAGCAGAAAAATCTGATTTTTTTTACGTATCTATTGGTATAAAAATTCGAATTTGTAACCGAAACTAAAAAAAATACAAATGTTTTTACTTTTATAACTTTAATAAATCAAATAATATTAAGATTTTGATTATTAAATATCAATATATGTATATTAAACTGATAATGCGCATTCATTTGTATTTTTTTGAGTAAAGTGTAAATTATGTTCTGGCCTTGGGAAGACATAGGGGTTTTAAGCCCAACTTATGTTAATTTCTGCTCGTTTTGAGTTTGACTCGGTTATTTATTGTAATTTCTGTTCGTTTTGGGTTTTATTTATTTATCGATGCAGATTTGCGGTAGTTCCACGCTTGGTAGATTATTTGATTTCATTTTTGCTCATTTTTGTTTAACGGAGTTCTTTACTTTTCTTTGAAAAACTTATTTTGTGGAAAGTTTTTTTAATTAATTTCTGTTCCTTTTATATTGACATAGCCTTTTCAGGGAAAAAGAAAATTATACTTTAAATCTTCTCGTTTTTTTAACACTTTATAGTTCGGCCTGCTATTTGTATGCTGGAGAAAAATTTTCAGCAATTTTTAACAAAATAAACCCTTTTAAAAATCTGGACACAAAAATAGTAGTGTTCAATTTCGTTTCATACCTCCTAGTTCACCTGAAATGGAAAACTTGATACAATTCGTAAAAAAAATCTGCTTACTTTCTTTGATAGCTTGTATACACTTACGCTATTTTGACTTGGTTAAATTTTAAGAGCAGAAGTAGCCCCGAAAGTTTGAAAATAATACCCTCAGTCATTCTTGGGATACTGCTGAGATGCCTTATTGGGAAGTAACATTAACACAGTGCTTTTTGATTTAATCTTAAGGCAACATTTAGTTTTTAAACATAAAGGTAAATGGGGAAGGTGGGCGTGGGAGGGGGATTAATTGCCCTCCAATCACTTTCGACTATTAAACAGGGCAACATCCCTTTCTATTTTCAGTCGAATGAGCCCTTTTCGAAGTTCCTACGACAACTCCTTCGATACGAAGTGCCCTGGTATAAAAAAAAAAAAAAAAATCATACATTATATCCACATCGATCTTTACTATAAAAATATCAAGCCTTCCAATCACTTTCGACTATTAAAAAGAGCGCTAGGCCTTTTGATTTCCAATCGAATGAGCCCTTTTTGAGTTTCTACGACAAAGCTTTCCATAAACACCGTATATGCCCCCAGGGCATGAATTACAACCCTTACCCTGGGGGCTATGAGGGTGGTTGTCATCCTCTAAGTTATAATTTCCAGAAATTTCAACTACGTTAAACAAAATGGCTATCTCAAAATTTTGATTGGATGTGTCTGGGAAAATGATCGGCCTGAGAGGGGCATTAGTCGCTCTCCTATCACTTTTAACTCTTAGAAAAGGCGCTAGCCTTTTCAATTACCAATCAAATGAGCCCCCAGGGCATAACTTACAACCCTTGCCCTGAGGGCTGGGGTTGTCACCCTCAAAGACCTAATTTCCAGAACTTTCTACTACGTTAAACAAAATAGATATCTCAAAATTTTGATTGGATGTGTTTGGAGAAATGGTGGGCGTGAGAAAGGTGCTAGTTGCCCTTCAATAACTTTCGACTATTAAAAGGGTACTGTCCCTTACAATCTTAAATCTAATGATCCATTTTTGATGTTTTTACAACATCGCTTTCTATAAAAACCTTACATGCTCCCAGGGAATAAGTTACGACCCATGCCCTGAGGGTTGTGGGGGGATGGGTTGTCATCCTTAAAGACCTAATTTCCCGAACTTTTCACTACGTTGAATAAAATGGCAATCTAAAATTTTGATTGGATGTGTTTGGGGAAAAGGTGGGCGAGAGAGGGGGGTTAGTTGCCCTCAAACCACTTTCAACTATTAAAAAGGGCACTAGCCCTTTGAATTTTCGATCGAATGAGCCCTTTGTCAAGTTTCTAAGGCGAAGCTTTCAATAAAAACCTTATATGCCCCAAGGGTATAAGTTACAACCCTTACCCTGAAGACTATGGGGGGGGGGGGTGTCCTGCTCAAAGGTATAATTTCCTGAACTTTAAACTGCGTGGAACAAAACGGCTATCTCAAAATTTTGATTGGATATGTTTGGGGAAATGGTGGGCGTGGAAAGGGTGTTAGTTGCCTTCCAATCACAGCGGCAAGGATTTGGAGAATAAATGATTCTATAGCCCTTGCTCTTGACTTTTCGGATTGAGATCCCTCTTGCCCCTCCCCCCCCAATAAAATTTTGGAGCTACATCCCTTCTTGAGAGCTCCGATTCAACTTTGTAATTCCCAGTAATTTTAACATGACTGCTAATAAAGTAATTTTTAGCATGAGAAGTATTATTATTGTAAGTTAGTTATCTTTCAAGCTTAAATTATTATTACAAGCGCACTAACGTATGTATTTATTATTAGTCAACAAAATCTATCAAGAACGGTATTAATTTTTTTCTTTTTCATTTTAATTCTTCAATTGTGTTTTTATACCGAATTTAAAGAATCTTTCGTCAAAATTTCCCTGCAAAATACTATATTTTTGTCGAAAGTATAACGGTGCAAAAAATAAGAAAATCTAGTTTATTATATTTAGCGCTTTTTTCGTCTTTAACAGCTTACACATTAATAATTTGATGAGTCCAAAGACAATCTATCCTTCAGAAATACTTTAATTGCTTAGGCTATTATCTATAGGTTTAGGTGTTTTCTCTTGGAAAATTCTCAAACCCCATTAAGAATACTCCCTGAGGAAAATTACTCCCTCTCCTATTCATAGTTGAAAATACTTTTTTTTAATTTAAGTTTGATTTTTTTTTAAATTCATACCCAGGCTTAACAAACACATGATGTAACCAAGACTTAATCTGAATAGGTTTCTAAACACTATGCTTTCTAAAAGCTAGAATATAATTTGTACTTTATTGAAAAAAATTCATTGAATTTACTGAAAAAAATCTGCATTGTCAGTTTAATATACATATGCTGATATTTATTCAATTAATTAATTATCAATTAATTTTTGATTTCTTAAAGTTATAAAAGTGAAAACATTATAAATAACTTTTTTAAAGAATTACTATATAAGAATTAAAAAGAAAACGAATACATTTTTTTGGCCATAGAACAAGATTTTGAGCTCTTAGTGTCAAATGTTTTCAGTAAAGAACTGAAAAAAATTCAAATGAATTTGCTGACAAAATATACATTCTCAGTTTAATGTACATATGCTGATATTTATTCCATAAAATCTTAATTAATTTTTGATTTCTTAAGGTCATAAAAGTGAAAACATTAAAAAAAATTTGAATAAAGTACAAAATTATATTCTAGCTTTTAGAAAGTATAAGGTTTAGAACCCTACTTAAGATTAATTTCTGCTCGTTTTGAGTTTGACCTATTTTAATTTCTCTTTCTTTTGGGTTTCATTTTTTTATTGATACTGATTTGTTGTAGTTGTATGCTTGGTAGATTATTTGATTCTATTTTGTTCATTAAACTGACCATACACATTTTTCTCACTAAATTCATTTGAATTTTTTTCAGTAAAATACAAATTATATTCTAGCTTTTAGAACACATGGGGTTTAGAACCCTACTCATATTAATTTCTACTTGTTTTGAGTTTGACTTATTTTAATTTCTGTTGGTTTTGGGCTATATTTATTTATTGATACTTATTTGTGGTAGTTGTATGCTGGGTACATAATTTGATTTTATTTTTGCTCATTTTTTGGCTAATGGAGTTCTTTAGTTTTTTTGAAAAACTTATTTTGTGGAAAAGTTTTTTTAATTAATAGCCCTAGAGAGCGGTATTGAACCACATTTTTCGTACAGCCTAGTGTTTGAAATACGGTCAGTCAGCCGAGTACCCAGAACAATCCTTAAACAATTTCGCTGGAAGACATCTAGCAAATCTTCATCCGCTTTTCAAAGTGCCCATGCTTCAGAGCCATATTTGACCACTGTCATCACTGTAGCTTCTAGGGGTATGCCACATGGTTCTATGGCATGGCGCGCTCATTTTGCCTGGGTAAGGAAATTTAAGTGCCGAAACCTGTATAGGCAATGAGTTTTCCTCTGAGGAGCCCTGATATGTGGTGATTACTTGGGGAATGTTAAATTTTGTAGACTTAAGGTGCTATGGATTGGTTTTGGGACAATGACTTACACTTATTAATGCTGATTTTGCTCTATTTTGGAGTTTATTTTCTGACTACCGGGTCGGATGTACTGTTTTGTCCTAGGTGATTGGATGGATGAGTAAGGCCTAGACCTTGTTCAAGTGTTCATTTATCTCAGTTACTAAATTAGGAAGACAATTTTTTTTTTCTTTTACCAAGTAATTAGCTGTAATACATTATATGGATGGTGTTGTCAGTTGTTATACAGGTGGTTAGGCCTGCTGTATGTACGCTATTGTATGGTTAGGTTTGTGCATCCGCTTGTATTGCTGGTTATGTATATTGATGTAGGGATGGTTATGTGTCTTGTTGTATGGTGGGCCCACTCAGAATGTAGGCCCGCTTGTATGGATTGCCTATGGGCCCGCTCGGAATGTTAGGATACGTGTCTGCTCGGAATGATGGGATATGTTTCTTCTCGGAACGATTGGATATGTGTCTTCCCGGACGTATTAATACAATACTACTATCGAGCCATCAACAGTCGTAATGTTTTTAGCTTAAAAGTAGCTGGACAAATTTATCACAAAACCAATTTAAAGGCACATTCATCAAAAACCTCTGAAGGTGTTTTTGAACCACCTTCACATGGCCAGATGTACTTTTTAGACCCAATTGAAGCTGTTGAAGAATTGCTCGCACATCCTTTAAATTATGGGACCTCTCGTAACCTAATGGATCTCTTGGAAGAAGTATTGCGAGACACAAACAACAATGCCAAAATTTACATGAAAATACGAGAAATGGAGAATGATGTTAATCAACGTGCTGCTTTACTGGGACAACAGCCTCCAAACGTGTAGCTTATTTTCACTCTGCCCGATTGCATCGATTATAGACGGTTCAAATTCTAGTGGCAGTTTAATTGAGGAAGTATTTGGAGAATGACTATCAAATACAAATTTCAATTTACTGTAGGGTCGCGTTATTTTAGCTTCGCTCGACAAACAAGTCATTAAAATAAATGCAAAAGTTATCGATTGCCTCCCACGAGACTACAGATCTTATAAAAGCTATGATTTTGTAAAAGACAAAGAGGAAGAAGGAATTAAACTAAGTCAAGAATTCCTCAATTCAATATATACTGCAGATTTTCCACTCCGTGACTTAAAAATAAAGAAAAAAACAATAGTTATACTTTTACGTAACATAGATATTTCAAAAGATATGTGTAATGGAACCCACCTTCTTGTTAATGAATTATGTAACAGCATAACTAAGGCGAATATAATTACAGGAGAAAAAAATCAGGAAACTAAGTTAATATTTCTCGAGTTACACTCGAGTCGGATGTCAACTTGGGTCAACTTGGATGTACGGTTCAACGGTATTCAATTTCCACTTCGACCTGCATTTGCAATGACAATACATAAATCACAAGTCCAAACGTTCGAATTTGTTGGCGCTCCGTACTCATGTTTTTAATCATGGTATGTTGTACGTGGCGTTTTCTCGCTTTAACAGACAACGTAGCTTAAACGTTCTGCTTTCACCTGAAAATGAACGACGAACACATAATGCTGTGTGGAGGAAAACATTGACAACTGCCAGCACAACATCTTAATATATATATATATATATATATATATATATATATATATATATATATATATATATATATATATATATATATATATATATATATATATATATATATATATATATATATATATATATATATATATATAAATTTATTGCCCATCATAAATGTAAGAAAGAAAGAAAATGGTATAAGAGAAAGAAACAAATAAATTCTGACAGATACAAACAAAACCAAAACAAAGAAGAACTGACAAGAAAAAAAAAAATACAAATAAGGGTAATTATATGTAAGAACAAACACATTATCAGCGACGAACAATTTCAGAGGTACTTTCACAATAATCTGCCTCTGATATCTCTCATTTCTTTTCTGCACCGCGGAAACTGGACCAGCAACTCCATACCGCGAGGATATGGAGTTGTTATTAGTCCAGAAAGGCAGCCTTAGCAAACATTTCGCATACTTGTAGTAACACTTCCAAATGTGCTTAATATCTGAAGCAGTAAGAAGAGACCAAAGTGGTGCAAGGGCAAGTAGATGCGGAACAGCAAATGCACTATAAACGCTAGCTAAGATACGGCGGTTAAGTTTAAACTTTAACACAACTAGTAAACCGTAAGCATTCCTAGCTTTTCTGGCAAAAACATCTTTCAAAAGTTGATGCGTGGCGCGAAGATTTGACTCAATCGGTACACCAAGATACGTCAGTATATCTTGTGCTTTAATAACATGTTCACCTAGCTGAACATTTGTGGGGCAATCTGAACGGTGATTGAACACCAGGAACTCAGTCTTACTCTCATTAAATCGAAGACCAATACGTTTATACCCCATATCGAGAATTCCTAAATTTTTCTCAATTCCAAAGGCTGTTCTACTAATATCAAGGATTTCATCAGCATAGTTAGCTAGCGAAACATCAATACCATTAAATATACATATGGTTAGAACGTTCTGTTGTGGCACAATGACAGCACTATTAAACAGGGCCGGAGAAGTAACAGCGCCCTGTCTGATACCCTTTTTTACTGGAACTGAAGGAGTGAGTTCCACCGTACCAGGTGAGATGGTAACTTTAACTCTGGCATTTAGCTTTTTATACATATCATGTATCGATTTGATGACAGAAATATTAACTCTACGCCTACAAGCAGTCAATAGGATATGTGGATGTATACCAGTGTCGAAAGCTCTAGATACCTCTAACCCAGCAAAATATAATACATCATTATTTTCATGAGCATGTAGTAGTAAATTAGCAATCAAATGGTGAGCATGGTCAAGGCCTACTCCTTTCTTGAAGCCAAATTGGTTATCCGGTATATAACAGTTATCAGATATCTCGTCAATAAATAGTAACTCAAAAACTTTGCACAAAACCGGTGACACCGTAATTGGCTTAAACCATACCACTGGTCAGTGGCAATTTTGAAAGCATTATAGGCTTTTGAATTATCCCTTATGAGCAATTTCCATACGAAATTAGGTTCACTAGTGGCTTTACTTGATAGTTCAGCTACTGATTTAGCCTGGTGTTGCCTAAGCACTTTCGCAAAATGTCACTTTGTTTTCAGACGAATTTCATATACCAAACCTTGCTGGGGCATACCACACTCCTTCCAGACATGAAACCAGAATTTCGATTTAGCACAAGAATCAACGAGGTCAGGGTTACCGGACCAACCTTGCTTCTCAGTTTCAAGATGTACTCTTCGTATGGGTAGACTAGCACGCTCGGCAGCGCGTAGAGCGTGAACGATCTCTGCACAGTAAATATTCAGCAATATTTGCTTCTGTGCAAAGGTTAATAGTTTTTTTCGGAAAGTAGATGAAACGGCACTTTGATATTTTTCAAAATAGAATCATTAACAGCCCAGAGCGTAAACATATCTACACGAGCCCAGTTAGTGGTTTCATGCCATTTACTATCATTGTCTGGACTTGGATCACTCGGTGCAATAAGTTGAACAGGAAATATATTACTGATAGGCATATGGTCTGAGGTTTGGAAAGTGGAGATAAGTGAGGATCCTAAGTCTGGTGTCACATTCGGGGAACACATGAAAAAGTCTAGAGAAGAGGTACTGCCAGATTTAAGGATATATGTGAAACCTTGGGTATTCTCTACCGCCAAGAGCTGAGGGCACATACTATTCAGAATATTTGCACGACTGCTACTGTCGTCAAATAGGTTACAGTTCATATCACCAGCAATGATTACTGCTAGGTTTTGCACTTCACAATCAGACACGAGGGAACTGACTAGGCGGCAAGCTTGATCAAATTGTCTTTCTGATGTGGCATTACGGTAATCAGTGGGTAAATACACTGACACAACCACATAATTCTGAATTTTGACTGCCGTAAAATAGTCACTGTCTCGAAAGTGTTCAGGCATGGGGACACTTCTAGCAAGAATAGCAGTACCTCTACTCGGCCGACCAGCTCCGGAGTGTCTAGCGGCACGACTTATTACGACAGTAGAAGCAGTTTTGCTCAACAAACATAGACTGTGGCAGACTAGGACTAGGCAGAGAGCGTCGTTCGTGTCATATAGTTTGGATTATGGGTAATTTCACTGAGAGGCCTCCATTAATATTCCATGATGTAACGCGTAGATCAGTGCTCATTTTAGGGGATTCATAAGTTTTTCTGCGAAAGGACATTTGTAGCTGCAACAAGGATGGCCAGCTTGGTTACACAGCGCACACTGCATTTTATTTTGACAGGGGGGTTTCCAGCTTCTTCGAATCTCCTGTCTGCGCACAGCGCGAACAGCGAGTAAGAGCTTTACAGTGCTGGGCAATATGTCCGTAAGCACGGCAGTTTTAGCAGCGAGGAAGAAGAGGGAGAAACTTGTCAATGTGGATTCACTCATACTCGATTATCACTGACGAGGAAATGGCTGCTAATAAATCTTCTTTACGAAAAAACCGAAACTTGTAGGACCTAGTTTTATATATATATATATATATATATATATATATATATATATATATATATATATATATATATATATATATATATATACATATATATATATATATATATACATATATATATATATACATATATATATATATATATATATGGATATAACGCCATCTATAGTAATTCAGGGCTGTTGTGTCTGAGTTTGCATCTTGGCTGGTAGCTTGGATAAAGTCTCTGAACTATTTTGAGGTCTTTTCTATGTTGTTGTTTACACTCTAAAATTAGTTTTTTTTGTCAATTAGTATTTGCATGACCTTCTCCAATTGTTAGAATAAGCCCTCTTCACTGGGTATTCTCACCAGCGCCATCTTTATTTCTCGGGTAGATTGGCACGCCATCTACAGTTTCAATTTTATATTGTGCCATTTTTGATTCTTTATCGTTAAGAAGTGTACTGGGAACTAGCAGAAGAGGGGAAGGAACCTCCTGCAAGCGACGTATTGTACCCGCCGGTATTAAGTTACCCGTAAATTGCGGGGAACAGTTGAGGGGGTCCTTACACTTCCCTTGTTCCTAGGTTCCTTCGTTGCCGAGCTGTATTTCATTTCGTACGAAGATGCCGCCCGATCGACTAGTCCTGAATGCGGTTTTAAATTTTGCTATACGGGCAAGGAGTACAGGAAATACGTCTGCTGACATTATCCAAACTGGTTGCGGATTTTTTCCTGAAGAGAAAATTAATGAAGCAAAGAAGTTTATTTGGTCCGAGGGACAGATGTCTACCCGCCAAACGGATAGGCAGAAGAAAGCGGATAGGTTTGCGGACATTCTGAAAGTGTTGGATTACTGTGATAAGAATAATGTCCAGCTACCGAAGTTCGTCATATATGAGCCGGATGAAGTACCCTCTATTCCGGGCGAAGTTACAGCGACTCTTTCGCGCAAAGTAAATGACTTGTGCCTAGAGTTCCGGAACTTCGTCTCAGCCCAAAGCTACGCTGTTCCGAGTATGTCTGCAACTACTGAAGTTTCTATCAACAGTGTCTCTATCAGTAGTGGTCATGCTCATGTCAGTACTAAGCCATCCTATGCCGTTGTACTGAAAGACCTACCAGAGACTCTAGACAACCCAATTGCTCGTAAGGGTTTCGTGGATAGTTTATGTCCAAATTCTGACGACATTAGCGAACTTCGCAAGACTAAACAGGACTGGAAGCTCTACGTCAAGTCGAAGGCGACTGCAGAGAAGATTATGGAAAATATGAGGTCTAGGACACCCACGGTTACAGCGTCACCGAAGGAGCGCTTGTTCATCGGAGTTCTAAAACGAGTCCCAAATAGTATGTCCCACACGGATGTCGAAACTATTGTCCCAAATGCCGTAAAAGCAGTGGAAATAGGAAAATACGAACATTCGAAAGTATTCAAGGTGTACTTTGAATCCAGAAAGAATCTAGACCGTTTTCTCGCGGACTCCGTCCGCGTTGGCTACGAGAAGCTGCCTGCCGAGGAATTTAATTTCCTACCGAAACGTTGCTACTCCTGTCATGGACTCGGTCATGTGGCGGCAGATTGCGCCGCATCTCCCATCTGTGGCCGCTGTGGTGTCACTGACCACGTATCTAGTAAGGACAATAAGTGCAACAACGATATGTTCTTTATCACATGCAAAAAAAGAGGTCATACATGTTACAGTGTTCGGTGCCCTTCAAATAGACCTACCCCAGCGAAGAAATGAATCGAGGACCCTTAGCCTCTTATGCGATTGCCTCGTGGAATATAAATTGAAATCTGTTAAGTCGGTCTGTGTTTTTGAAGGACTTTTTATCGAAGTGTGACATAGTGTGTATTCAAGAACATTTTGCAAACACTTTGAGCCTGAGCCTTTTGGAACTATCAACTAATCACAAAGTGTTCTCGGTTGCTGCGCGCCGCTCTCAGTCTCATGGCCGGCCTTGTGGTGGACTAGCGACTTACGTGAAGTCATGTTTTACTTCTTCTGTCTTTGATTCAGCAAGTGACTTTTTAGCGGTTAGAATCCAGAATGTGGTTGTGCTGAATGTATACTTACCCACGAACTATCGCGATGACCGTTCTGAGAGACTTTTTGACATTAGTGTCGCTAGTTTATCTAAGTGCTTGGGAAAAATAAAAGAGCAGGGCTTATGCTGCATCGTGACTGGTGACTTCAATTGTGACCTAACTGACTCACTTAATTCTTCTGGTGATTCTGTTCGTCCAAGTATTATCTTCGGTCTGTTTGATGATGATTACTTGGTTGCGCCGAAGAATAAGAGTTTTACTTACGTCCATAATTCGGGTAGCACATCTAATTTAGACCATGTTT